>NC_088224.1:64616309-64871309 GCF_036934945.1 Oncorhynchus masou masou | reverse complement strand
AACTCACCTCTAACTGAGGAGCTATGCTGAGCTACACATTAAATCAATTAGAGGCCTTTAAACTCTGCTGGGCTGGAGGAGAGTATGATCAGCATTAACTCAGCATGGGGCCGTATCGTAGAGTAGACAGACATGCAAACACATTATGAATCACATTGGTTCCTGGTGGGCAAGTGACAACATGTTTGACAGACTCTACCACAAACAGACTTCTTTCCAACAGAATATTTATTTATCTGTGTCTTAATCCGTGTCTTTTGATAGTGAGAGAAGAGGAGAGGAAGTGGGGGGACTGAGAATCATGTCCCTGCTGGGACATAAAGGCAGTGTAGTGGAGCCACTGGTTAAGGAGCAGAGCAGCTGTTACTGTGAGCATCAGTCTGTAATCAACACACACTGTTCCACAACACAGGATCACTAACCAAACGGTTAAAGAGGGACAGACAGACAGATAGACAGCAGCACAGGTGGGGTGTGAGGAAAGACTGACATCTTCCACATCTTAAAACAATATCCTGACTGGAACGTCGTAAAACATCTAGAACGATCCCTACTGTGTAATTTACTCCACAGTAAGCAGTAATTTAATAGTGATGTTTTATTTTCTGAGAACACATACACGCTCCACAGTGTGTGTGTGTGTGTGTGTGTGTGTGTGTGTGTGTGTGTGTGTGTGTGTGTTTAATTAATTATGGAATAAAAAACATCAAGGGAATGTTGCAGAGTCATTGTTCTCCTGGGCTGAGGCGAGGGGATTACACACACATACACAAAAACAAACCCACACACACACACACACACAGCGACACAAACACATACACATTCCTATTATTCTCCCAACCCACACACACTTCCCGACCTCCAGCTGGAGTGTGAGTGATTGTTCCCTGTAACCTGCAGCAACCAGATACAGACAAAATACCCTGAGATTACACAGCCAGAGACAGACAGAGACAGTGATTACCAGTGATCAGACAGTACCAATGACAGCCTCCAAAATGGTACCCAAATGGCACCCTGGTCAAAAGTAGTGCACTGTGTAGGGAAAAGGGTGCCATTTGGGACATAAACAAGGTATTGGCAGACCTTGCAACAGACATCAGCTCCTGAACGGTTCTGAGAACCAGGGGAGGAACATCAAGGTGTTTATGGTGGTGATCTGAACTTATCCAGTTTCACTAGGTAGAATTTAGGAACACCTGAAACTGGCCTGCTGGGACTGCCGTGCAGTGGTAACTGGATAGGAGAGAGACAGATTCCTCTTTTATCAGGTGCTGTGTGTACAGATCAATGGTCTAGTTTGGAATGTACTTTCTGCTTTACCCAGCAGCCCTACTCTATTAGACAACTCAAAATCCTTAGTTAAAGAGTCAACACACTCGCTGTAACACTTGTATTCTCATAGCTCACCTTGAAGACTCTTAGCTGTATTCTCATAGTTCACCTTGAAGACTCTTAGCTGCAACTGGGAGATGATGTGCATACAGTTGACTGTGACTTTTAAGGCAGGTACTGGTTATGAAGTCAGTGAAAAGTGTCAAAGACCTGTCAGCTGAGCCCAGGCTAAGAGGGAGGGAGAAGGAGAGAGTGTATGCTCTGAAGAGAGGGGGGGAAAGTATGCTCTGAAGAGAGGGGGGAAAGTATGCTCTGAAGAGAGGGGGGAAAGTATGCTCTGAAGAGAGGGGAGAAAGTATGTTCTGAAGAGAGGGGGAAAGTATGCTCTGAAGAGAGGGGGAGAACGTATGCTCTGAAGAGAGGGGGAGAAAGTATGCTCTGAAGAGAGGGGGGGAAAGTATGCTCTGAAGAGAGGGGGAGAAAGTATGCTCTGAAGAGAGGGGGAGAAAGTATGCTCTGAAGAGAGGGGGAGAAAGTATGCTCTGAAGAGAGGGGGAGAAAGTACGCTCTGAAGAGAGGGGGAGAAAGTACGCTCTGAAGAGAGGGGGAGAAAGTATGCTCTGAAGAGAGGGGGAGAAAGTATGCTCTGAAGAGAGGGGGAGAAAGTACGCTCTGAAGAGAGGGGGAGAAAGTACGCTCTGAAGAGAGGGGGAGAAAGTATGCTCTGAAGAGAGGGGGAAAAGGATGCTCTGAAGAGAGGGGGAAAGAGAGAGAAAGAAAAAAAGAATAAAGAAAGAAAAACAAAAGTCAGGGCAGGGTGTGTGTCTGGGACAGACAGGGACAAACAGGGAGCCAGTTCAGTTCAGTTCCACAATCCCTCCTGTCTGGGAATGAGAGATGCTGCCAGGGCCTGTGTGTCTGTGTGCTCAGGTAAGCCCACCTGAATGCCCTGACAGATGAAGAGGTGAAGGAACTCCAAAACACAACAATTAACCGGCTTAAACATGACAGGTGCTCATCCCCCTCTCTACCCCCATCATGTCCTGGTCTAAAAACAGTTCTGACACTTCACAAGTAATTAAAGCAGTTTCCTTTTGCTGGGCATCATCTCTCTCTCGCTGTGTGTGTGTGTGTGTGTGTGTGTGTGTGTGTGTGTGTGTGTGTGTGTGTGTGTGTGTGTGTGTGTGTGTGTGTGTGTGTGTGTGTGTGTGTGTGTGTGTGTGTGTGTGTGTGTGTGTGTGTGTGTGTGTGTGTGTGTGCGCATGCATGTCTTTGAGAGGAGAGGAAAACAGCTGAGAAGTTTCTCCAAACAGTAAAAAAACACGAAGCCACAAACAAATGTGTGTCACTTGAACCATCAGTGATTATTCATTCAAAACCTTGACAAGCCTGACACCTCCGTGGCTGTGACCTCTGTCACCTCTTTTAGCTCAGGGTTCAGCCACTGCAGAAACAAGACTAAAGACACTCTGTGCTTTCTTTATTTCATAATACTAAAGGAAAAGTTTTCAGATGGAAAGTTCAGACAATGAATGGTTAAGCTCCTATTCTTTTCATTATGTTCCAATTATACGTCAAGCACAGCAACGAGGTGAAGGATGTGTTTGTAAACCTCTGAGGTTTGTTCTTGTCAATGGGGTTAAGAACACCAATAGATTATCCACACAGTCTCTCTGACAAACACAAACAGATACATACAAACGCACACAGACACACACATGCAGAAGTTTATCAATGTAATAGAGGTAAAAGAGGTAATAGTAACGATATGTTATTATCTTTAGCAAGACCAAGGTTTATACAACCTTATAACGCATTTCAGCTGGGTGATATTTACATTCACCTTTTGTGCATTTAGCAGTGACTAACAGTCAGTGCATTCAACTAAGTTAGGTAAAACAACCACACATATTTAGGTTATCTAAAGCCCCAATCCCCCAAAATCTCCCCTACAAGTTGGGCAGTGTTCATCCCCTTTCAGGATGACATCAATCACTCAGCAGGGACGGCATATGGCAGCGACCCAATTCTAACCGGTACAAAGGTTATGAGCAGCTTTACAAGTACAACCTTACCTGGATAAACACAGACACACTGCATCTTGCCATCTTTATGTAATACATGCATCACTAGCCACTTTAAACAATGCCAATTTTATATGTTTACATACCCTACATTACTCATCTCCTATTGTATATACTGTACTCGATACCATCTACTGCATCTTGCATATGCCTTTCTGTACCATCACTCAGTCATGTATCTTTATGTACATATTCTCCATCCCTTTACACTTGTGTGTATAAGGAAGTTGTTGTGAAATTGTTAGTTAGATTACTTGTTGGTTATTACTGCATTGTCGGAACTAGAAGCACAAGCATTTCGCTACACTTGCATTAACATCTGCTAACCATGTGTATGTGACAAATAAAATTATATATATAATATATATATTTATGTATATATATATTTGACATATACTGTACACACAAATAGGCTAGTACACACACATACATACATGCACACACACACACACACACACACACACACACACACACACACACACACACACACACACACACACACACACACACACACACACACACACACACGCATACTCTCCCCACTGGATAGAATTAACTTCATAGTGCCAGCATACCTTGGCATGCATCTGACAAGAACTCCCTGTACATTATATATCACACAACTCATCAATAGTCAGCTCATCTCTGCCAGGTAAAATATGTAGTCAACTCCCAGCGTAAAGTGGCATCATTTATCAATTGAATGCATTAATTTATGGAACTGAAGACTTCAACTCTACCACGATGAATAGCCCTGTGGCTTCATGCAAACAAGAACTAGCATCAGTCTTGTAATACAGCATTATGGAAAGCTCGGAATTTCACAAACATTCTACCACAGAGGGGAGAAAGGAATCGACGTGAAGCAAATGAGAGCACTAATGCCTTGTAATGAGTTCTGTGTGTGAGTGGGCTTCGGCTGCTGCATGCTTTCTGTGGAGGTTTACGTTGGCTGTGAAAGCAGTAACACACAAACACACACACAAACAAACACAAACACACACACAAACACACACACAGGGGAGGCAGCCTCCAGCACTGCTCAGATCATTACTAAAACCACTCATGAAAGATAAGCAGCAAGTGAACAATTATTGACTGCATTTGACATTCACCTACTCCTTGTTGGTGCCTGTCTGACTGCCAAATGACTGATGAAACAAGCTCAGCTAATGAATGAGTCTGAAAGAAAAGGAGCTGACAGAGAAACTCTTGCAGTGTTTAGAGGGGAATAGAGAAAAGCCTTCATGGTTTATAAGACGAGATAGAGAACGAGAGATAGAGAAAGAGAGAGATAGGGAGAGAGAGAGAGAGCGAGGGGGTGGGGATAGAGAAACACCTTCATGGTTTATAAGACGAGATAGAGAACAATAGATATATTGTTGTATATATATATATATATAGAGAGAGAGAGAGAGAGAGAGAGAGAGAGAGAGAGAGAGAGGGAGGAAGGGAGAAAATGGGAGCAAGAGAAGGCCCAGATCCACGCCATTTGCGTGAAGAAAATACGGAGGAAAATGGGCCGCAGATCGGGCAGCCTTCTGAGAATAAGTAGGCGAGCGAGTAAACTCCCATTGCCATCCATTCCTCTTGCTAACGTGCAATCATTGGAAAATAAAATTGATGACCTATGATTAAGATTACCCTAGCAACAGGACATCAAAAACTGTAACTTCTTATGTTTCACCGAGATGTGTCTGAACGACGATACGGATAATATAGAGCTAGCGAGATTTTCCATGCACCAGCAGAACAGAGACGTTACCTCTGGTAAGACGAGGGGTGGAGGTGTGTGTCTATTTGTCAATAACAGCTGGTGCGTTCTGTGATGTCTAATATTAAAGAAGTCTCGAGGTATTGCTCGCCTGAGGTAGAGTACCTTATGATAAGCTGTAGACCACACTATCTACCAAGAGAGTTCTAATCTATATTATCTATATATCTATATATTTACCAACACCTTTGCTGGCACAAAGACCGCTCTCAACCAACTCTATGAGGCCTTAGTGGCCGGTGACTTTAATACAGGCAAACTTAAATCAGTTTTACCAAATTTTTACCAGCATGTCACATGTGCAACCAGAGAAGAAAAAATCCTAGACCACCTTTACTCCACACACAGAGATGCATACAAAGCTCTCTCCCGCCCTCCATTTGGCAAATCTGACCATAATTCTATCCTCCTGATTCCTGCTTACAAGCAAAAACTAAAGCAGGAAGAACCAGTGACTCGCTCAATATGGAAGTTGTCAGATGACACGGATGCTACACTACAGGACTGTTTTGCTACCACAGACTGGAATATGTTCCTGGATTCATCCAATGGCATTGAGGAGTACACCACCTCAGTCATCAGCTTCATCAATAAGTGCATCGACGACGTCGTCCCCACAGTGACTGTACGTGCATATCCCAACCAGAAGCCATTGATTACAGGAAACATCCACATCGAGCTAAAGGCTAAAGCTGCCACTTTCAAGGAGCGCTTATAAGAAATAGTGCTATGCCCTCAGATGAACCATCAAACAAGTCAATACAGGATTAAGATAGAATCTTACCACACCGGCTCTGACACTCGTCAGATGTGGCAGAGCTTGAAAACTATTACGGGAAACGCAGATGCGAGCTGCCCAGTGACGCGAGCCTACCAGACAAGCTAAATGCCTTTTATGCCCGCTTCGAGGCAAACAACACTGAAGCATGCATGAGAGCACTGGATGACTGTGTGATAACGCTCTCGGTAGCCGATGTGAACAAAACCTTTAAACAGGTCAACATTCACAAAGCCGCTGGGCCAGACGGATTACAAAGACGTGTACTCAAGGCATGCGCAAACCAACTGTCAAGTGTCTTCACAGACAACTTCTCCCTGACCGAGTCTGTAATACCTACATGTTTCAAGCAGAGCATCATAGTCCCTGTGTCAAGGAAGCGAAGGTAACCTGCCTAAATGATTACCGCCCCGTGGCACTCACATCGGTAGCCATAAAGTGCTTTGAAAGGCTGGTCATGGCTCACATCAACGGCATCCTCCCGGACATCCTAGACCCACTCCAATTCACATACTGCCCCAACAGATCCACAGATGACGCAATCTCAATCGCACTCCACACTGCCCTTTCTCACCTGGACAAAAGGAACACCTATGTGAGAATGCTGTTCATTGACTACAGCTCAGCGTTCAACACCATAGTGCACATGAAGCTCATCACTAAGCTAAGGACTCTGGGACTAAACACCTCCCTCTGCAACTGGATCCTGGACTTCCTGACGGGCCGCCCTCAGGTGGTAAGAGTAGGCAACAACACGTCTGCCACTCCGATCCTTAACACTGGGGCCCCTCAGGGGTGTGAACTTAGTCCCCTCCTGTATTCCCTGTTCACCCACGACTGTATGGCCAAACACGACTCCAACAACATCATTAAGTTTGCTGAGGATACAACAGTGGTAGGCCTGATCACCGACAACAATGAAAAGGCCTATAGGGAGGAGGACAGAGAACTGGCAGTGTGGCGTCAGGACAACAACCTCTCCCTCAATGTGAGCAAGACAAAGGAGTTGATCATGGGACTACAGGAAAAGGCGGTCCGAACAGGCCCCCATTAACATCGACGGGACTGTAGTGGAGCGGGTCGAGAGTTTCAACTTCCTTGGTGTCCACATCATCAATGAACTATCATGGTCCAAACATACCAAGACAGTCGTGAAGAGGGCACGACAAAACCTTTTCCCCTTCAGGAGACTGAAAAGATTTGGCATGGGTCCCCAGATCCTTAAAAGGTTCTACAGCTGCACCATCGAGAGCATCCTGACCGTTTGCATCACCGCCTGGTATGGCAACTGCTCGGCATCTGACCATAACGTGCTACAGAGGGTAGTGCGACCAAACCAGTACATCACTGACGCCAAGCTTCCTGCCATCCAAGACCTATATACTAGGCGGTGTCAGAGGAAAGCCCATAAAATTGTCAGAGACTCCAGTCACCCAAGTCAGAGACTGTTTTCTCTGCCACCGCACGGCAAGAGGTACCATCGAGGACCAAAAGGCTCCTCAACAGATTCTACTCCCAAGCCATAAGACTGCTGAACAATTCTTAAAATCGACACTGGACAATTTACATTGACCCCCCCCCCCCCTTTGTACACTGCTGCTACTCGCTGTTTATTATCTATGCGCAGTCACTTCACCCCTTCCTACATGTACAAGTTACCTCAACTAATCTGTACCCCCGCACACTGACTCGGTGCCAGTGCCCCTTGTATATAGCCCCGTTATTGTTATTCTTATTGTGTTACTTTGTATTATTACTTTTTATTTTAGCCTCCTTGGTAAATATTTTCTTAACTCCTTTTGAACTGCACTGTTGGTTAAGGGTTTGTAAGTAAGAATTTCACAGTAAAGTCTACACTTGTTGTATTCGTCGCATGTGACAAATAAAGTTTGATTTGATTTGATACAGAAGAGAAAGAGAGAGGTAGATCCATGACATTAAGCCAACTGAGATGATAATACAGGTATTGACTGAACTTGACTCCACAGCGACGGGAAGGACTCTGAATCGGCTTGACTATAACCAGCATGATAAAAAGCCATTCAATCTTCTCTATGATAAAACCTAAAAAGTATTGCACTTTATAGGGAATGGGGTGCCATTTTCGGATGCCTAGCAGGTTTTATCATAGAGAAGATTGAATGGATGACACCAGTTAACACCCCCATAAGCTCCTCATGCAGCCACACACAGAGTAACAGATTGCTGTAATGACCTGTGTATTACCTCACTGCCCCCCCTGATGTAATAGCCTGTGTATTACCTCACTGAACCCCCTGATGTAATAACCTGTGTATTACCTCACTGAACCCCCTTGATGTAATAGCCTGTGTATTACCTCACTGAACCCCCTGATGTAATAACCTGTGTATTACCTCACTGAACCCCCTGATGTAATAACCTGTGTATTACCTTACTGACCCCCCTGATGTAATAGCCTGTGTATTACCTCACTGACCCCCCTGATGTAATAACTTGTGTATTACCTCAATGAACCCCCTGATGTAATAGCCTGTGTATTACCTCACTGAACTCCCTGATGTAATAACCTGTGTATTACCTCACTGAACCCCCTGATGTAATAACCTGTGTATTACCTCACTGAACCCCCTGATGTAATAACCTGTGTATTACCTCACTGAACCCCCTTGATGTAATAGCCTGTGTATTACCTCGCTGAACCCCGTGATGCAATAGTCTGTGTATTACCTCACTGATCCCCCTGATGTAATAGCCTGTGTATTACCTCACTGAACCCCCTGATGTAATAGACAGGGGATTACATCACTGCCCCACTGATGTAATAGCCTGTGTATTACCTCACTGAACCCCCTGATGTAATAACCTGTGTATTACCTCACTGAACCCCCTGATGTAATAACCTGTGTATTACCTCACTGAACCCCCTTGATGTAATAGCCTGTGTATTACCTCACTGAACCCCCTGATGTAATAACCTGTGTATTACCTCACTGAACCCCCTGATGTAATAACCTGTGTATTACCTCACTGACCCCCCTGATGTAATAGCCTGTGTATTACCTCACTGACCCCCCTGATGTAATAACCTGTGTATTACCTCACTGAACCCCCTGATGTAATAGCCTGTGTATTACCTCACTGAACCCCCTGATGTAATAACCTGTGTATTACCTCACTGAACTCCCTGATGTAATAACCTGTGTATTACCTCACTGAACCCCCTGATGTAATAACCTGTGTATTACCTCACTGAACCCCCTGATGTAATAACCTGTGTATTACCTCACTGAACCCCCTTGATATAATAGCCTGTGTATTACCTCACTGAACCCCCTGATGTAATAACCTGTGTATTACCTCACTGAACCCCCTTGATATAATAGCCTGTGTATTACCTCACTGAACCCCCTGATGTAATAACCTGTGTATTACCTCACTGAACCCCCTGATGTAATAACCTGTGTATTACCTCACTGAACCCCCTGATGTAATAACCTGTGTATTACCTCACTGACCCCCCTGATGTAATAGCCTGTGTATTACCTCACTGACCCCCCTGATGTAATAACCTGTGTATTACCTCACTGAACTCCCTGATGTAATAACCTGTGTATTACCTCACTGAACCCCCTGATGTAATAACCTGTATATTACCTCACTGACCCCCCTGATGTAATAGCCTGTGTATTACCTCACTGAACCCCCTGATGTAATAACTTGTGTATTACCTCGCTGAACCCCGTGATGCAATAGTCTGTGTATTACCTCACTGAACCCCCTGATGTAATAACCTGTGTATTACCTCACTGATCCCCCTGATGTAATAGCCTGTGTATTACCTCACTGAACCCCCTGATGTAATAGACAGGGGATTACATCACTGAACATCCTGATGTAATAACCTGTGTATTACCTCACTGAACCCCTGATGTAATAACCTGTATATTACCTCACTGACCCCCCTGATGTAATAGCCTGTGTATTACCTCACTGACCCCCCTGATGTAATAACCTGTGTATTACCTCACTGAACCCCCTGATGTAATAGCCTGTGTATTACCTCACTGACCCCCCTGATGTAATAACCTGTGTATTACCTCACTGAACCCCCTGATGTAATAACCTGTGTATTACCTCACTGAACTCCCTGATGTAATAACCTGTGTATTACCTCACTGAACCCCCTGATGTAATAACCTGTATATTACCTCACTGACCCCCCTGATGTAATAGCCTGTGTATTACCTCACTGACCCCCCTGATGTAATAACCTGTGTATTACCTCACTAAACCCCCTGATGTAATAACCTGTGTATTACCTCACTGAGCATCACTGAACCCCCTGATTACTCCCAGGTCGAGGGTAAGGGTGGGTGGGGTTGGGGGGGTGTACAGGAGGTGTTTAGAGGCCCAGAGAAGAGCCTGTGGGAAAAGAGGCCCTTGTCTGAGGACCTCTTTGTATTCCATCAGACCGTCACGGCCGTAGAAGAGCAGAAGAAAGAACACACTGTCAGCCACTCTACTTAAACTAATCACGAAGCACCAGCCGCATCCAACACCATTTACACCTCCTCACACGGCACCCTATTCTCTATATAGTGCACTACTTTTCACCAGAGCCAAAAGTAGTGCCCTATGTGGGGAATAAGGTGGAATTTGGGACGTAACCACTATCTTTCATCGCAGTCAATGCCTCTCATCGCAGACCGAGCTCAAGGTGAGAGTATTTTTCGGCTAATTCAAGTGGCCCAATGAATGTTACTTTTATTACATTGCTGAGAGGTGTTCAACAGGTGTCCTGTGAACTGGACTTGTGCTACATAATGATCCAACATACTGTACATATACAATTCCAGCCTGCTTCCACATCCCCCTTAGAGAAACCTCATAGTGCTGTAGGCCTACATGCTAAACGTGATAAAATCATGCCCCAACAAGCTGCTGGAACAACTGAAGATTCCTTCCTGCCTCAAAGAACAGTTCCTGCCTTAAAGAAAATGTTGTCGACATGTTTTAAACAGATTTCTGGCCTCACTCAAGCAGAACTTCAAGCGGAGGGGACGTCAACATTGTTTTATATACTGCTGTTGTAGTTTAAAGGGATTACCTGCTGCTCGGTTCTATACCACTATCTAGAGCCCCATTCATGCCAATGCACTCATCTACTGCAGCTTAGATTTTCTCCTTCACTGAAAAGATTAAGGCTACAACTGGAAAATCCTCCATCCACAATGTTGGCTCACAAAAAGCCTCTCAACAATTAAAATAGTTAGATGTGGTATTATTTGATGTAAACAAGCACCATCAGTAAAACATGTATAGAATGACCTACCATTGTCCTCAATGGAGAAAAAGAAGATGTCGCTCGTAGCATTGTGACCATCTCTTAGCACGTAGCAAATCTTCATGTCATCAACTTCAGCTGAAAAAGAAAATCAGATTGATGTAATTTACTCTTCTACTCGTCTAGAAACATATTGCGCTTGAATGTATAGTTCATGCCTTGCATGTTGCCTAATAGACTTAAGAAAGACTGAGAAAAGGAATGACGCTGATAAGGTAGGCAGGGTACATAATACAATACAACATTCCATTTGATATGCATATCTGTGATGAAGGGTTGTTCTCTATTATAGCTTGTCTGATGTGGCTTAAGACGACTTCCACATATCACTGAACTACTACAACCTACTGGCCTGGTGTGGCAACTGCTTGGCCTCAGACCGTAAGGTACTGCAGAGGGTAGTGCGTACGGCCCAGTACATCACTGGAGCCAAGCTTCCTGCCAACCAGGGCCTCTAAACCAGGCGGCGTCAGAGGAAGGCCCTAACAATGGTCAAAGACTCCAGCCACCCAAGTCATACACTGTTCTCTCTGCTACCGCACGGCAAACGGTACCGGAGCGCCAAGTCTAGGTCCAAAAAGCTTATTAATAACAGCTTCTAACCCCAAGCCATAAGAATCCTGAAAAGCCAATCAAAGGGCTCCCCAGACCCCTCTTTTACGCTGCTACTCTCTGTTGATTATCTATGTATAGTGACTTTAACTCTACCTCCATGAACATATTACCTCCATTAACTCAACAACCAGTGCCTCTGCACATTGACTCTGTACCTGTACCCCCTGTATATAGCCTCGCCATTGTTATTTTACTGCTGCTGTTTAATTGTTTATTTTTATATTTTACATTTTTTACTTAACACTTCTTTTCTTTAAACTTCTTAAAGCATTGATGGTTAAGGGCTTGTGAGTAAAGCATTTCACCGTAAGGTCTACTGCTGTTGTATTTGGCGCATGTGACAAATAACATTGGATTTGATTTATATACTGTTGGACAACTTAAATGGATGAAGCCTCACCGGTAATAAAGAAGAAGAACACAGGAGAGGAGAGCTGAATTAACTCAGGCTGTTTAGTGTCTGTCTATCTATTAGTCTGCTGAAAGACAGGGGCCATAAAGAAGAGGCGGACTGCAGAAGCTACTCCACGTCTGTCTGCCGCATCCGCTAACAACGCTATGCTGGAGTGGGTTCTTAAGACTGATACTGTCTAGGAGGAGGGTTGGTTCTGGAGTGGCTTCTTGATAGGTCGGGAGGCTGCTATCAGGGAGGAGGGTGTGAGGTCTATTACTGCTGGCTTCTATATTTCATGTCAAAACATTTCCCTTCAAGCGGCCGGCTCATAAAAATGTAAAGCCAGTTTTGGGACACTGCCGCCGGCTATGCTGGATAAGCTAGAGTTATTTACTGTCTGTTTACCAGCGATGGATCTGCCTGAAATATTTAACAGGTCTGCAGAAGGAGAAAACAGCGGGAGGAGAATGGGGATGAATGTGGGTCAGTAAATAAAGGAGAGAATGGGTCTACGTCCAACCCAAATGGCACCCTATTTCCTATACTGTATAGTGCACTTCTTTTTACCAGAGCCCATAAAAGTGCACTATACAGTATATGGAATAAGGTGCCATTTGGGATGCAGGTATATAGAGATCGATCTAATTCATACATTCCTTACTGACTGTGTTACTATTTATTTACCCTAACTTTAAATTTGTACTGTAGACTGGGCTGTATGTATGTAGTTGTTCTATACTGTAGCTATTTCTGCGGCTTAAACAAACGTTGGCCTGCTGTCCCTGTGAGTGAAGTTAACACATCTCTCTCTCTTTGCCTCTCTCTCTCTCTGCCTCTCCCTCTCTCTCTCTCTCTGCCTCCCTCTCTCTCTCTCTCTCTCTGCCTCTCTCTCTGGTCCTCCCTCTCTCTCTGCCTCTTTCTCTCTCTGCCTCTCTCTCTCTCTGCCTCCCTCTCTCTCTCTGCCTCCCCCTCTCTTTCTGCCTCTCTCTTTCTCTCTCTGCCTCCCTCTCTCTCTCTGCCTCCCTCACTCTCAGACAGGGTATTCATGTTCTCACTCTCTATTCTTCATGTCTGTGGCCCCCTACCTTCATGTAAGGTCAAATCTGCTGGTATTTATTCAAGAGCTATAATACCCTGTAGAAGATTACTAGATGAGGTTTGGGGTAGGAGAAACCACTGCCCTGTGAAAACCTATCTTTCTGTTTGAAGAAATTGTTGAACGCCATTCAAAAACACCTCTAGAAAGACAAAAGATTTATCTGTCAAATTAAGCTTAATTCCTGAACACCACTGTGCAGTTGCAGCCAATGACCATACTACAGTAGTTACATTTTACAGGTATACAGGTAAGTAAGCTCTTAATCCATTATAAGGGCAACAGCGCTACAGCTCTAAGTGAGAATTACTCAACAGCTTATGAAGAATGAAAAAAAAACACATTGGACAATAAAGTTATATTGTACTTGTAAAAGACTAAAGTATAGTAGAGTATAACTTTTTATTTAAAGTAACGGTCGTCTTACCTTGAGTGAATGTGGTGACGGTAGCGTTGCCTGTACCCAGGTTGATGAGGTATCCATGTTCTGGTCCCACGGTGATCTTAAAGGTGACAGATAGTTGAAGACTATCCCTGTCCTCGGCCTTAAGAGTCTTAGAGGTGATGAGGAACCCCAGGTGACCCGTCTCTAACACCCTCAGGGTGGGCCCCCCTTTATTCACCACGATCTGGGGCACCCCGTTATCCACCGACAGGACCGAGATCTTCATCATCTGGGGGCGCCGCGTCTCGAACACGGTGTCTGGGAACACGTAGAAGTCGGTGTGCGTCCCGTCAGTCACGGTAAAGGAGAAGGAATCCTTGGAGGACTCAGTACCGTCGTGTTTGTAGCTGATGAGGTTCTCGTTCAGGTCCTGTTTGGTGAAGGAGGTGACGGGGTGGGTGTTGTTGAAGAGGAGGCGACCGTGGACAGGGACCTGGGTGACTGTGAACTTCAGGAGGGGGTCAGCCGTGTCGCGGTCCTCTGCAGTCAGCTCGAAGGGTGTGATGAGTTTGTTCTCTCCCTCGTTAACCACCAGGCTGTGAACCGTTAGAACCGGTTTCTTGTTGTCCACGTCGGTGATGGAGACACGGAACGTGCGGAACACAGGGTTGTAACCGTCGGTGACCTCGAACTCAAAGCTGTCCATCTTCACCTCATCATCGGCCGTGTGTATGTAGTACACCTTTATTATTATAAAAATTGCACACATGAAAAGACAAAACAATAAGCCATTGAAAATCTTTACAGGAAAAAAAGGATAAAATCATGAGTATTTTAAAAAATTGTTGAGAATAACACAAAGGAAAAAAAACATAAGATCGAAGTACCTTGCTCCCAGCTAGCTGGAGCTGGGTAAAGGAGGAGATGGGCATACCAGGGCCGTCAGTACACTCCAGATGGCCTCTCTGTGGGGCTCTGGTGATGGTGAACACCAGGTGTTCGTCGGGACTGTTGAGGTCGCTGGTGCTGAGCAGGTCTGTGGTCAACGTTACTCTACCTCCTTCTTTCAGAGAGACCCCCTTACTGACCACGTCAGGGAACACCACGTCGATGCCGCCCACCGTCACGTAGAAGTACCTGTCAAAAAACAAAAAGAATATAACCAATAAACAAAACAAATAATTGCAAGACGATCCATTAGGAGGCACCCTGACAAACTGAAATGTCATACCTAGCAAGAATCATCATCATTTTTTTTTCAAGTTGTTTATTCTATTGTTGTAGCTGTAGTGTATTGTTTGTATTTTAGAAAACCTCAATAAACACATTTGTAAAAATGAAGTACCTGTCGATCAGAGGGTTGATGCCGTCCGTCACGTCAAACTTGATAAGGTCCCGGATTCCTTCCTGCCCGTTGTGGATATAGACGATGAGAGCCTGGTCCACCTGGTACTGGGTGAAGTTCATCCCCACTGTGATGTTCTCTAACGTCCCGTAAGGGGTTCTCCTCTGTAACAACCCCTGGCCCGGCCCGTAGCGAACAACGTACGTCAGAGTACTATCCTCAGAGTCCAGGTCGGTGGCTTTTAAAACATTGTTATCGATCACTTTAACGTCTCCTATCTCTAGCTCCAGACCGTCGTTGATGGCCATCCTGGGTGTCTCGTCATCTACAGGGATGATCATAACAATGATGGTCTTCTCCACAGTATATTTACCGTCCGTCAGAATTAAGTCAAAGCTGTCCTCCTTGGTCTCAGAGTCATCGTGTTCATACACTATACTGGAGGCTTCCCTGATCTGGTCCAGGGTGAAGTTGCTGACTGTGACGGTGCCGGTTGTCAGCTGGTTGAGGATGAAGCCGTGCTTTGGTGGTTTGGTGATGATGAAAGTGAGTTCGTCCGAGGGGATGTCCACGTCGGCTCCGTTCAGGATGGGCGTATCGATGACAATATTCATCCCTTCCATGACGACAAACTCCCTCATATAGATCTCTGGCTTCTCATCGTTGGACGGGATGATAGCGATGGGGAAGAAATGTCTCTCGGAGAAGTTAATGCCGTCAGAGCATCTGAACGTGAACCTGTCCTCTACCGGCTCCACTCTTTTATGGATGCTTTGGACGTAGTAGATGTGGTTTTGTCTGATGTCCTTGATGGTGAATGCACTGATCGCAGTCCCAGACCTGGACTTCTCTGAGCCTGGGGCAGGGGAGATGTTCTCCACGTAGCCTGACGTGGGCTGGACGATGATGGTACAAAGCAGGTCATCATTAGGAGTGTCAATATCATCAGCGCTAATGTGAAAAATCTCTATCACATTCTTCTCTCCCTCTACGACAGTGAACTGTGGGCCTACAAACACATCTGGAGCCTGGCTGTCCATGGGGAGGATGGTGATCTGAACCCTGACCCCCGTGACCCTGTTGCCCCCTACCGTCCACTCATCAGACATGTCTGTCAGCGTCAGATTAAAGTAGTCGTATTTAGTGTTGAGGCCAATCTCTCCGCTGGTGTGGGCGTACACCACCAGTCCGTTGATGACGTCAGCCTGGGTGAAGCTTCCTGATTGGACCCCGTTCACCAGAATCTCCCCGAAAATCGGTGGGTCCTCCAGAATGAAGGTCAAACGGAGGTCGTCTGTGTCCTCGTCCCGCCCCTGGATGACTTTAGTCGTGATCTCAGTGGCTCCGTTCTCCAGGACGTCAATGTAGGAGCCGATGGTTCCGGCCGGCAGGCTGATGGTCGGGGTCTCGTCATCAATGGGCTTCACGGTAACCCTGATGGTGATGGTCACAACATGGACACCGTCACTGACATCCAGTTGGAAGAAATCGCTGCTGGACTCGTCTCCGTTGTGGATGTAGGAGATCCTGTCGTTAGCGATGTCCAACAGGTTGAACGCGTCTCCTTTGGTCAGGTCGGTGAAGGTGTACTGGACCGTGCCGTGTTGAGGGGGCTGAGTTAGAGTGAAGGAGATCTGGCTACTGTCCGTGTCTAAGTCCACAGTATGCAGCTCAGCTCTGGTGATTTTGTGTGTTCCCCGCTCGAATATAGTGAAGCCGGTGTTGGTTATCTGAGGCGGCTTGTTGTCGACAGGCTGCAGGAATATAGAGAACGTTCCGGTGACAGTATTCCCTGACGTATCCTCCACCGTGTACTGGACCTGCAGAACGTGGGCTGTGATCCCCAGCTCCAGGTCAGGTGGGTTGTATGATATCTTATGGTGGTTGACCTGAGCCTGAGTAAACTCAGTCACTACAGTGTCTGGACTCTCTGTTAACACAATAGAGCCCAGTACCACAGGGCTGTTCTCGTCTGTGTCTGTCGGGGGCTGGGTGACGGTGTACTTCAGATCTCTGTCCTCCGAGTCCAGGTCAGTGTAGCGGAGAAACTTCTTCCGGAAGTAGGTGAGCTGGTACTCGTGTACGGTCATCTGGAGGGTGGTACCAGGATACAGCTCAGGGGGGATGTCATCCACAGGCAGAATCTTGATGATGAACGAGCTCTGTTCTGATTGGTTAGGGGGGTCGTTATCATCCTGGACCCGGAAAACAAACTGGTCCATGACTGTGTCAGTGCTGTGAGGCCCTGTGTGTCTGTAGAACAGTTTCCCATCTGTGATATCCTGCTGCAGCCACTCTGTAAACTCTTTCTCATACAGCTCATCCTCAGCGTTGAATTTCCAGGTGGAGGGGTCCTCTGGGGCCTCTGACTGCCTCAGCAGCACCTCCCCTATTGGGGAGAACGGTGCCTCAATGGTGAATTTGATAGTGGAGTCCTCAGAGTCGATGTCTGCAGCGCTGAGTGTGAGTGGCGAAATGAGCATCATCTGGTTCTTGAAGAGGATTAACCCCGTGTTGGCATTGATAATGGGCGGCTCATCATCCGTGGGAACGATTGTCAGGGGAAACAGGAACTCCACCTCGTGCTTCCCATCCGTCATCCGGAAGATAATGTTGTCGCTGTACGTGTCGCTGCCGTCGTGCTGGTAGATGACCACGCCCCCATCCAGATCAGCTGGGGCGAAGAACTTCCTGCGTGACCCGAGCACTGTCAGCTGGCCATGCCGCAGCCCGTCGACCACCGTGATCTTGACATCATCCAGGTTGTCCTCGTCACTGACCTCTAGGTTGTGAGAGCTGGACAGTGGTCTGGACTGACCCTCATAGAGAAGCTGACCCGTATTCCTGGTGACTACTGGAGCAAGCGTGTTCATAGGTTTCACTACAATCATGAAGGCAAACGGATCAGACACAGCCCCCTCAGTGTCCACCACCTCAAACTCTATCTGGAAGATACGTTCTGTCTCAGAGTCCACAGATGGAGGCTTGTAGGCCATCTTTAGTTCTTTGAGGTCTCCCTGGTAGAAAGAGGTGATGGGCAGGTTCCGGTCATCTGTGCTGACAATGTACCCCTCCTCGAAGGAGAGGGGGGAGGTGATGTTGAAGATAAGGTTGTCAGGGTTAGACTCAATGTCCTCAGCAGCCAGCATGTCGGGGGTGATGGCTGTCATGACAAACTGATCCACCTCCATCATCATCATGGCCACGAAGCTGGGTTTAGGAGCCGTGTTCTCCTCTCCATCCTTAATACGCACCATCACCTGGAAAAACTCCTGCTTCAGCAGATTACCCTCTTTATCTTGTAATTCCACAATCATTGGGAAATAATCTCTATTGGGTGATTTGTGTGCAAAAGTGTGCTGATAGCGGGTATTCATTTTAATAAATTTGTCACAGTCCACCATCTTTCCAAGTTTTCCCTCATCCACAAGTTTTCCATACCTGGGTAATGCACTGCCACTGGAGAGAGATGTTATTTTACACTGATGTTCACTTCTATCATAGGTGAACTCCAGAATCTTACTGTCAATGGGGTTACTAGTGCCAAGCAGTTTGTCAACAGTCAGAGGCATGTTTCTGGTTAACACTTCCAACTGTGTGAAAATCACCTCCACTTCCATCATAAACGGGATGATTATGGTATCGGTATGAGTGTCATATCTGAGCTGTAGCCTCACCCTATCCAGCGGGGGGCTCCTGGACCCGAAGTGAGAATACTTTACGTCATTGGGACCAAATTCACAGGGAAACTTTTTGGGAGAGAGCTGCCCTGGCCTCTGGGAGAGCGGGTCGTTATCCAGAACCGTTATACTACATCTGTCTCCCGGTTGTACTTGAATTACCAGATCATTGATAGGATCAATGACCACTGCTCTCCCGAAAGGCACGCGTATTCCATTGTTGGCCACCAATATAGCATCCTCTGACAGTTCCGATCTCAATGCGTATGATAATCCATAACTGTCGAAAACCTGCGCAGCGGAGTCCTCTGTCACAATCACCGCGATCAAAGCAAAGAGCAAAACAACAGCGCCAGTACCAGTCCCTTGGCGTTGCAACAGCGGAGGAATAATCCAAGCCATTTGGAGAGAGAAGCCAATGCAAAGATGAGCAGAATTTTGCACATAAAATCCAGAAAGAAATACGAGCAGTTCAGCTAAAGTTATGAGAGTATAAAATGAGTGTTGATAAATATCTCACTCGCATCCGCGCTGAGGTGCACCATTCTCTCTCTCTCCGCTGCTCTCTTCTGTTCAGGATAAACTTCAAGCACTTGGAGCCCCAGAGTGAGAGATACGCCCTCTCGTCCGCCGATTGGAGGATATTTAGGCTGGAATGCGTTTATTGATTTTTGAATGGAATGGAAAGATGTCAATCAAAACCCGAAAACGCTCGCGCATGGGTTGGATTTGAAGAAGCAGGTTGAATAAGGTGCGAATAAGGTGCGAAATTCTACCGAAAAATACATTTAAACTTGAATAGGAATGATGTGTGCAGTCAGGTAGGCCTTAATAAACCACTTTACCTTTAAATGGGAAATCTGCAGTTAAAACAATGACAAAGCAATCGGGCACCCTCGCCACTGATTTCGTAAATAGCTGCGTGATGGGGATGGAGACATTTAATCACTCAAATTTCATAGACAGCTATGGGTACAATGACTGACCATCCATGAGATCAAAATGATCGTTTTAACCATGTTTCGAGGCGATACAGTGTTTGTTTACAATTACTTTCTTTACAAACAAAGGAGTAAAACAAGCTTATATTTTAACACAATTTAACTAAGGTCGAGGCATGTATACATTGTTTTTTTCAAAGAATCAATGGGTATATAAATAGATAGGCATATGGGTATTTAAAAGTCCACAAATGGATATAGCAATCATAGATTGCCCCTTGAATCTCTTTCTTTTGTAATTAGTTGACAGGAGGCCTAAACACAAATGTCCAAAACATATTAGGCTTAATTGGACCTCTTCAACAGCAATGGAAACGCTGTTGGTAAGTCGGTTATTATTGCAATAATAAGCCTATATATAACAAGTCAACGCAGTATATCAATAAATAGGATTTAAATATGCTACATTAACATAACGAATCTCCATCAGCATTCTATATATAACAAGTCAACGCAGTATATCAATAAATAGGATTTAAATATGCTACATTAACATAACGACTCTCCATCAGCATTCTATATATAACAAGTCAACACAGTATATCAATACATATGATTTAAATATGCTACATTAACATAACGAATCTCCATCAACATTTCATGAATATATTTTTTACAAAACATTTCGATTTGCATCAAATAGTTTACACATTATATCCTAAAATAGAGGATTATTTCTGTATAAAAACCAATATAGGGTAGAGTTTAAGGAAACATGTTCGAGCTCCCTCTTGTGGTGTAATAGAATTGATCGTTTTGGGTAGCTCTGGTCCATGGCAAAGCCATCTATGGTGTACACTACCGTTCAAAAGTTTGGGGTCACTTAGACATGTCTTGGTTTTTGAAAGAAAAGCACGTTTTTTTGTCCATTAAAATAACATCAAATTGATCAGAAATACAGTGTAGACATTGTTAATGTTATAAATGACTATTGTAGCTGAAAATGGCAGATGTTTAATGGAATATATACATAGGTGTACAGAGGCCCATTATCAGCAACTATCACTCCTGTGTTCCAAAGGCACATTGTGTTACCTAATCCAAGTTGATCATTTTAAAAGGCTAATTGGTAATTAGAAAACCCTTATGTTAGCACAGCTGAAAATGGTTATTCTGATTAAAGAAGCAATAAAACTGGCCTTCTTTAGACTAGTTGAGTATCTGGAGCATCAACATTTGTGGGTTCAATTACCGGCTCAAAATGGCTTGAAACAAAGCACTTTCTTCTGAAACTTGACAGTCTATTCTTGTTCTGAGAAATGAAGGCTATTCCATGCGAGAAATTGCCAAGAAACTGAAGATCTCGTACAATGCTGTGTACTACTCCTTTCACAGAACAGCACAAACTGTCTCTAACCAGAATAGAAAGAGGAGTGGGAGGCCCTGGTGCACAACTGAGTAAGAGGACTAGTACATTAGAGTGTCTAGTTTGAGAAACAGACGCCTCACAAGTCCTCAACTGGCAGCTTCATTAAATAGTACCCGTAAAACACCAGTCTCAACGTCAACAGTGAAGAGGTGACTGGGATGCTGGCCTTCTAGGCAGAGTTGCAAAGAAAAATACATATCTCAGACTGGCCAATAAAAAGACAAGATTAAGACGGGCAAATGAACACAGACACTGGACAGAGGAACTCTGCCTAGAATGCCAGCATCCCGAAGCTGCCAGTTGAGGACTTGTGAGGCGTCGATTTCTCAAACTAGACACTCTAATCTTAATCTGTCACTTAACTTCTCACTGGAATAAGTGAAGTTACACTAAAGCTACCCTTAAGAAAAATATAGTTTACTTAACTAAAGTTAATTTGAGAAAGTAGTTCACAAAACTACTTCGTAAAAGATTATCATATCTTTATCTGAAATGTCAGACTACAAATTGCAAGAATAGTTCCCTCTGGGGTCAGATGTTGTCAGAATGTGTGGTTTAGCCTATTAAATACAAAACCATACTGTATGTTTTAAGTGAGAATTATGCAGGTCTGATGCCGAAAAAGAAAGGAAATCCTTGCCTACATCACCCATATTTTATTTTATTTTTTCAAAAAAAGTAGAGTGTAGTTCCAGTAGTTAACTACACAAAACAATTATTAACTACTGAAACCACTACCTAGATTTCAATTTAGTTTAACTACCACCAAGCTACTGCAAAGTTGAACTACATGTAGTTCACTATTCCCCAACACTGCTAAATAGGTCTACTGTATAAGGACATATTGCACATACAAATTCATAAAACTAATAATTCCTTATACCAATACACATATATATTCCTCATTCTACATATTCCACATACTAGGCTTACATTATGACCCAATGGGTCTAATCCAGGACAATCATCTGAAATATGTGATATGGGATATGTGTTGACTGACATGTAATGCATAGCATTGCATAGCTTTGTACAGCAAATCTGAGTGGAGAAGGCAGCTAGCTGCTTATAATGAATGTGAGAGAGAACATGGACAACAGGCTGATGCCAACACCATCAGAAAGGGAAGTATTGAGTGTTCTAGTCTGCTGGCACACAGTTGATTAATGTCTCTATTCATGCATCCCCAAATTGCACCTTATTCCCTACATTAGTGCACTACTTTTGACCAGAGCCCAATATCATTAGTTGTTGTTGATTTACTCTATCCTGCAGATTTTAGCAGTGCTAAGAGCCATGCAGTGACTTCCTCAATCTGTGTCCTTCCTCCCTACCTCCCTCCATCCGTCTCTCTCATCACCCAGGTCTTCTAGCTGTCAGATGTTTCCTAAACAGAGCATTCTGCTCCGACAGCTGTCAGGCACGGTCAGGGTGCCTCTACCTCTCTCCACACCCCTGAACTTTCTCTCTTCCCTCTGCTAATCTGATGCTCCGCTCATCTCTCCCCATTCTCCCCCAGTCAGAATGTCTCTCTCTCTCTCTACACCCCTCATCTCTCTCTCCACACCCATCGGCTGGTAGCTGAATATTGATTGAGAGACTACAGTCAGTCAAAGACAATGGTATGTTACTGGTATGATACTGGGATGAAAGTATGATATGATACTGGGATGAAAGTATGATATGATACTGGGATGAAAGTATGATATGATACTGGTATGAAAGTATGATATGATACTGCCAGCTCATTTAAATGAGCTCATTAGCACAGTGCATGCAGAACCTGGTGGTTATAGATATAGATATTATAGATAGGCCCACAATTGTTTTGGGTCATATTTACTATGCAGTTTAGTTTTAGTACGCAGTATAGCACATGGGTATAACTTTTATTCATTCAGCAAGTCAACAGTGAGCAATGCAAACACAAAATACATACAACACTCAAACAAAATGTGCATTCCCCTATGAGCTTAATGTCTTAAAATGACAACATTTTCTGAGCTTAAGTGTACCCTGAGGCTGGAGAAGTGTAGCCAACAGAGGCTGTTACATGTCCATTGACATGCTGGAGGGAGGCTTTTAGACGTAATTGCACGGTTTAACGAAGAAAAGGAGACTGAAGAATATTGATGTATATTGAAGGCTCTATCTGATGCTAAAAGTAATCGAGTTAAACAATGATATAGTGTTCCAGTCAGTTTGAGAGTATACTTACTGTATGAGTGTCAGCCAGGTTGTCATTCACCACCTCATCCACTGTGCTCTACCGTACATGTAGAGAGGGCCCCACCCTGTCTATCTCCTATATAGTGCACTACTTTGGCCCATATGTAGTATACTTTATACAGTAGTGGATAAGGTGCCATTTGGGATACAGACTATCTACTTAGATGAATGGTTCTACCTGTCACCAGAGGGCAGCAGAGACATTACATTACATTACATTTAAGTCATTTGGCAGACGCTCTTATCCAGAGCGACTTACAAATTGGTGAATTCATCCAGTGGAACAGCCACTTTACAATAGTGCATCTAAATCATTTAAGGGGGGGTGAGAAGGATTACTTTATCCTATCCTAGGTATTCCTTAAAGAGGTGGGGTTTCAGGTGTCTCCGGAAGGTGGTGATTGACTCCGCTGTCCTGGCGTCGTGAGGGAGTTTGTTCCACCATTGGGGGGCCAGAGCAGCGAACAGTTTTGACTGGAGACCATCCTAAAGACATTGATGACACTCAGGTGTGTCCTATATACTCATTATGATTTCCCTGTTAAAAGAGGTATGTTTTCTGTTGTCCTTTGCTGAAGCTTGAATTATGTGCCGTGTGCGTTTGTTTCCTGCGTGAGTTTTCGAAACTTAGTGTTTGTTGTTTTCCCAGGGTTACTGTGATCCATCCGTTACCATATCTCAGTAAAGTATTATGTTTATCATCAACCGTTCCTCATCTGGTCTCTTCTCTGACTTCGCCAGAGAATTACAAATCCCCTGCATGAAATGTCCCATCCCTCTGCAGATTCAAGTCCTACATGGACGCCCCATTGGCTCCAGGCCAGGTGGAATATCAGATCAAGCCCATTCTATTGCAAGTTGGGGTGAAATACTCAGAGACTCTTAGTTTTCTTTTAATCACGGCAGGATGGAGGTCTGCGTCCCTGCATCAGCTACAGAGGGCTGAATAGGATCCCGATTAAGAACCAATTAAGAACCGTTACCCCTGATGTCCGCTGCCTTGGAGCTGGCCCAGGGGGCCCAATTCTTCACCAAGCTGGACCTCCGCAACACTTACAATATGGTGAGAATCAGGGAGGGAGATGAATGGAAAACTGCCTTTAACACCCCTAGTGGCCACTATGAGTATTTAGTCATGCTATTCGGATTATCGAACTCACCGGCAGTCTCCCAAGCATTGGTCAATAACACTCTTAGGTATATGTTGAATCAGTTCATCTTTCTTTACCTCGCCGACATCCTGATCTTCTCCAAGACCCTTCCGGAACAAATCCTGCACGTCCGCAAAGTCCTGAGAAACCTCCTGCAGAGTCAACTATACGTCAAGATTGAGAAGGGTGAGTGCCATGTATCCCAAGTCTCTTTCCTGGGCCACATGATCTCTACCGCCGGCATCCAAATGAAACCTGTTAAGGTTAGGGCGGTCACTGACTGGCTCCGTCCTGCCTCACTCAAACTAGTCCAGCAGTTCCTTTTACAGGCGTTTTATACTGAAATTTGGTTCGTTGGCAGCACCTCTCGCGGCCCTAACCCGCAAGTCCCAGACTTGTTTTTGTCTGGACCCCGGCTGACTGGACATTCATGGAGCTCAAGGGACGTTTCACCTCCAGACCCATCGTCGTTCATCCTGATCCTACTCGTCCCTTCATGGTAGAGGTGGACGCCTCGGAAACCAGAGCAGGGGCGGTCCTTCCACAGCGGAACGAGGGGGACAAGAGAATGCACCCATGTGCCCAGCCAGCGGAACGCAACTACGATGTTGGCAACTGGGAGCTCTTGGCAGTCAAGTGGGCCCTTGAGGGGTGGAGACACTGTTTAGAAGGGGCACCTCATCCTTTCGTGATCTGGATGGACCATAAGAACTTGGTCTCCATTCAAGAAGCCAGGTGGTTGAATGCTTGCCAAGCTAAGTGGGCTCTGTTTTTTAACAGGTCCAACTTCACTCTAGTCTATTGCCCGGGATCCAAGAATCACTGTACGACAAGACCAGACCCGGCGGGGGTCCCACTAGCAGACTTTATGTTCTGCTATCAGCCCGTTCTCGAGTGCTACAATGGGGACACTCCACTAAATTAACTGGCCATCCAGGGGTTAATCGGACACGAGTTCCTGAGGCCGAATTTCTAGTGTCCCAACATGATTGAGGATGTGAGATCCTTTGTTGCGGCCTGTTCCACCTGTGCCCAAAGCAAGTCCTCACGACAGCGACTGGCTGGGTTGCTCCAACTTCTGCCCATCCCCAGCCAGCCCTGGTCCCACCTGTCCATAGACTTTACCACAGGGTTACATCCATCCCAAGGGCTTACCACTATCCTGGCGGTCGTTGAACGGTTCTCCAAGGCAGCCCATTTACCTTACCCAAGTTGGCCTCAGCGAAGGAGACTTCTGAGCTCATGATTACCCATGGCTTTTGACTACACGGACTTCCTCAGGACATTGTCTCGGATTGTGGGCCCCAGTTCGTCGCACAGTATTGGAAAGCCTTCTGCTCCCTGTTGGGGGTGTCGGTGAGTGTCTCCTTGGGGTTCCACCCCCACCTCAGGGTTCCAGTCGAATGGGCAAATGGAGCGGGTCAACCAGGAGAGTTCCTCCTCTGTTTTGTCTCCACCCAGGCCAGCAACTGGAGAAAGTTCCTTGTCTGGGCGGAGTATGCTCACAACACAATGCCGAACTCGTCCACTGGACTGTTGCCATTCGAGTGTCAGTTCAAGTTCGCCCCCCTCTTGTTTCCTGAACAGGGGTGCCACCAGCCGAGGCATTCATTTGATGATGTCGCCGCACCTGGATCTGAGCGCCATCCTCCTTGCTCCGCTCATCTGCCCGACACCAACACCAGGCAAACTGGCACCGAAAGGCCTCTTCGGCTCCTCCAATTGGGTCAACGAGTGTGGTTGTCCACCCTCGCAGAAGCTCGCTCGCTCCACGCTACATATGACCATTCAAGATCCTGAGTCGCATCAACCCGGTCACCTATCATTTCCAGCTTCCCAGGTCTATGAGGGTCCATCCTTCCATGTCTCCTGTCTCAAGCTGGTAAGGACCAGTCCCTTCTCTCCCCCCACACCTGCTCCTCCACCCCCTCGATTTGTCGATGATCGCCCGGCCTACACTGTCCGGTGTCTGTTGGGGGCTGGTCGCGTCCAAGGCACCCTGAGGTACCTGGTGGACTGGGAGGGCTATGGCCCCAAGGAGCAGGCGTGGGTGCCTGCCCGGGACATCCTGGATCCGGGACTTGTTCGGGACTTCAACGAACTGCGTGGTGGCTCCGCGGCGGGAGCTGCTGCAGGAGGGGGGGGTGGTATGAGTGAGTTTTTGAGACTTCGTGATTGCTGTTTTCCCAGTGTTACCGTGATCCTTCCGTTACCGTTCCTCAGTAAAGTCTCAAGTTTTTCCTTAACCGCTGATTACTTGTCTCTTCTCTGCACCTGGGTCCAACCTCACAATTTCACACATACCTTATTTGAGACTCCGTGATTGTTGTTTTCCCAGTGTTACCGTGATCCTTCCGTTACCGTTCCTCAGTAAAGTCTTAAGTTTATCCTTAACCGCTGATTACTTGTCTCTTCTCTGCACCTGGGTCCAACCTCACAATGTCACACATACCTTATGCTTCCCTCCAGTTGGAATGTCCCTGCAGCTTTAGATGAGCTGAGAAAGTTTGGCATAAAATATGCCACCACTGAAGGAGCTGTCACTGGGCTGTGGCTCCACTGTGGCTCCTTGGCTTCCATTCGGAGAACTGCCATCATTTCATCCACTGGCTCCAGGGTTCAGCCTCTCTGTCTGGCTGGCAGGAGAGATGGACATGGGATTTAGACAATGTGATCCTGGATCATGGAGGATGTGCTTTGTTTATGAACATATCTGACTGCTTTACAAAAGAGACGTGCATGACAGGATGGCACCCTATCCTATCATGGAGAACCTACAACATTTACAGTGCCTTGCGAAAGTACAGTGCCACATTTCAGGCTTCAAACATCAATATATAAAACTGTATTTTTTTGTGAAGAATCAACAACAAGTGGGACACAATCATTAAGTGGAACGACATTTATTGGATATTTCAAACTTTTTTAACAAATCAAAAACTGAAAAATTGGGCGTGCAAAATTATTCAGCCCCCTTAAGTTAATACTTTGTAGCGCCACCTTTTGCTGCGATTACAGCTGTAAGTCGCTTGGGGTATGTCTCTATCAGTTTTGCACATCGAGAGACTGAACAAAAAATTTCACTGTTGATTCTTCACAAAAAAATACAGTTTTATATCTTTGTTTGAAGCCTGAAATGTGGCAAAAGGTCGCAAAGTTCAAGGGGGCCGAATACTTTCGCAAGGCACTGTATAAACCTATTTGACTGCTTTACAGAAAGCAGATAAAACCTCTCCCAACTAACACGTGTTGAATTGTATAGATCAGAACACATTAGTATGTTAGGAAGGAACACACCATGGGGGCTTCAGGCCTTTCCATCAGGGCCCAATTAAAAACAAATGAAAAGAGGTTGACTGCAGAGCGAAGCCCCCAGCCATACAGGGCCTGGAGGAAAAAGATAGATCGAGAGAGGGAGGGAGGGAGGGAGGGAGGGAGGGAGGGAGGGAGGGAGGGAGGGAGGGAGGGAGGGAGGGAGGGAGGGAGGGAGGGAGGGAGGGAGGGAGGGAGGGAGGGAGGGAGGGAGGGAGGGAGGGAAGGAAGAAGAGTAAATAACTGTATTGTACTATGTTGGGGAACTCACAGGTGCTAAAGACAGAGTAATATGGACGGGTGCTGTGCAGATGTTGTACAGGAAGATTGTTCCATTTATGACATTTAAAAAAATTACTGAAGCGCAGGTGACCTATTTGTTCACCAATATCCTGAATGGACAACACATACATGGGCTACATTTACAATAAGAAAATATTGTCTTCTATTTTTCGGTAATGTCCTTAAATAGACACGTTTGTGTTCAAAGTGGGTCATACAAGACTACGCTACAGTACATCACCCTGTAATCACGCCACTAGTATGTTTGGAACCATTCGATCCTGTATACTATGTTTAAGCTATGTTTCTACACACACAATCTGTAGACTAAGGATACAGCTCTGTCTCTGAATGCAACGGTGATGGTTAGTGGAAAGCCCCATGAGGAAGAGGCATAACCAGTAACCAGGAGAGGGTGGGCATAATGCACCACACAACCCACCGACATACATGGGCACCTATTCATAAAGCGTCTCAGAGTATGAGTGCTGATCTTGGATGAGTTTTGCCTTTTAGATCATAATCGGATGGACAGGGAGGAATCTGATCCTAGATCAGCATTCCTACTCTAAGAGGCGTTATGATTACGGGCCCTGGAGATAAACATGTTGGACTTGATAGTAACTAAAGTCATTATCTAGTCAACAGTTGAGGTGCAGTGGGTCACGGCAGACTGGTAGAGAACCACCGCCTGGAACCTCTTCTAGAATACCTCTAAAACATCAACTCTGTTACAGTCAAATTAAAGTGAGCCCTGTCATCCTTTTCATTTAACTTCAAACACTGGTTAAAGTGTATCCACTATAATAACAGACAAACAGAAATGGGTGTGTTGTCTGTGGTACTGTTTAAAGCATGTGTGTTCTCCATCCCTGGTATTGTTGAATGTTTAATCTGGGTTGTCTGTGGTATTGTTAAAAGCATGGGTCTGTGTGTTGTCCATCCATCCATGATTTGTTGAAAGCTGTAGTAACATGACAGCAGTCTCCCCTCTCATAGAACTGTATCCAAAATGGCACCCTATTCCTTATCTAGTGCACTAGGGTGCCATTTGGGACGGGGTCTAGATCTTCCTGCTGAAATCTATTCCTGTTAATTGTCCCCCCAGGCGTCAGCCCCACATTGCCTTCAGTGTAATTCATGTTGATTCCAGTGGAATAATAGTTGGAGCTTATCAGATCTATTTTAGCTGCTGGGTTGTTAGAAAGACAGGGCTGGCTGGCTGGGCCCCACTCTGCTCATTACGGCTGTTTCACTACTTTACTTCACAGCCAGGGAACAGGCTTCATCACTAATGCTGGTGGGGTTGACACACAAGCACGCTCACTCACACACACACACACACAAGCATGCACACACACACAGGTAACCTACAGCTGTACCATAACAAACGGGGGGCAGAATCCAACGACCCCTGATGAGTTAGAGGGGTGTGCCATTTGGGACGCACACAGGGGTAGACAAGGAAAAGTGGTGCTATTGACCTAAACAGTGTACTACTTTGATATTGAGGCTAGGTCCTACATACATTTCATTGTCCAGGGCAATAGTTTAGTTTATTCAGATACCCATTAGTACATCAGGACTGATATTTCTGAGTTCATACTGACACACTATCCAACATGATGCAATACATGAAACACAAAATAGATAGTCTGTAGACTCATTTGTAGCAGAAAAAAAAGAAAATGGAGTAGAGAGAGACAGATGTATACAGCTGTCGATCTGTCATAACACACCATGTAGTAACTTACTCTGATAGATTCCCTGCTAGCGGCAGTAAAAATGTGTGGATTAAAACTTGATTATTGATTATCTTTATCAACTGTTCAGAAAATGAGTTACAATAAAACAAAACCCTTAACAAGTTCTTCCCATCCAGCTAAAATGGTGGGGGTGTCACGCCCTGACCTGAGAGAGCCTTTTATGTTTCTTTATTTCTATGTTTTGGCTGGGTATGGTTCTCAATCAGGGACAGCTGTCTACCGTTGTCTCTGATTGGGAATCATACTTAGGTAGCCCTTTCCCTCCTTTCAGTGTGGGTAGTTAACTTTGTTAGTGGCATTATCGGCCAGTTAAGCTTCACGGTCATTTCTTTGTTTTGTTGGCGACATTCATTCAAATAAAAGGAATATGTACGCTCACCACGCTGCACTTTGGTCCACTTCTTTCGATGGCCGTGACAGAACTACCCACCACCAAAGGACCATGCAGCGTGGCCAGGAGGAGCAAGGATCCTGGGCCCGGGAGAAGAGAGAATGGAGGACATCTTGGACATGGGAGGAGGTTATGGCAGGGGACAAGACCCCCCCTCCCAATTTTTTGGTTGTTATGCGGTGGAGCGCACGGTGTCTCCAGTGCGCGTTCACAGCCCGGTGCGCTACCTTCCAGCTCCCCGAATCGGCCGGGCTAGAGTGGGCATCCAGCCATGTCGGAGGGTTCCGGCTCTGCGCACTGTCTCTCCAGTGCGTCTGCACAGCCCAGTGCGCCCTGTGCCTGCGACCCGCACGTGCTGGGCCAAAGTAACCATCCAGCCAGGACGGGTTGTGCAGGCTCTTCGCTCGAGACATCCAGTGCTCCTCCACGGCCCAGTGTATCCTGTGCCCGCTCCCAGATCCAGGCCTCCTGTATGTCTCTCCAGCCCAGTGATGATCCATGTCACGAAGCCTCCAGTGATGATCCATGACACGAAGCCTCCAGCGACGATCCATGGCAAGAAGCGGCGAGGGTCCCCACACCAGAGGCGCCACCAAAGTGGGGTGAGCCAGAGGTGGAGCGGGGTCTACGTCCCGCACCAGAGCCGCCACCGCGGATATCTTCCCACCCGGACCCTCCCCTATAGGATCAGATTTTGCGTCCGGAGTCCGCACCTTTGGGGAGGGTACTGTCACGCCCTAACCTGAGAGAGCCTTTTTATGTCTCTATTTTGGGTTGGTCAGGGTGTGATTTGGGTGGGCATTCTATGTTTTGTTTTCTATGTTTCTTTCTTTCTATGTTTTGGCTGGGTATGGTTCTCAATCAGGGACAGTTGTCTATCGTTGTCTCTGATTGGGAATCATACTTAGGTAGCCTTTTCCCTCCTTTCAGTGTGGGTAGTTAACTTTGTTAGTGGCATTATCGCCCAGTTAAGCTTCACAGTCGTTTCTTTGTTTTGTTGGCGACATTCATTCAAATAAAAGGAATATGTACGCTCACCACTCTGCACTTTGGTCCACTTCTTACGACGTCTTTGACAGGAGGAGTTGATATAAATAACAGATTCCCAGATTCTCTGGCAGAAAAATGTTACAAGACATACTTCTATAAGTGTTCTAGTTAAAGCTCAGAATGCCAGTAAAACTATACTAACGGTCACACCAAAAACCATTATTGAAGTCTTCACCCTTTTATGGTATACAGTACATACGTACAATGTTTGGGTGTGAGGCATGTAGTGGACAATTCATAAAAGAAAGGATGAGGCATGCAAGGAACAAGACAGCTGTTCTGTTGTGATGGAATTATCCATTTTACTGTCTCTTTACCCCACTCCTGGTATGTTTAATATGGATCTCACACAGCCATTTTAAGACATAGGACTTTAAGTAAAGGCAGCCAGATCAAACAGACAGAGTAGGGTATAATGCTTTTTATTATGAACCGAGGTGCCTCAACATGAACACAGACCGTAGACATTTCCAGGGCAAGTACATGCAACACTAGTTCTTCTGATATCTTTAATAACAGGGGTAGGGGTAAATGATATGAGAGCTCCTCTTCCAAATCAGATCACTCCATCGGTGGGTGTTTCCCAAATGGCACCCATAGGGAATACCCTATGCATGTAGTGCCCTACTTTTGACTGGGCCCTGTCGATTACTCACACAGATCTGAACCCATTATATAGTGAACTATAAAGGGTATAGGGTGTCATTTTGGACTCAAGCACATACACCTGTTTTTTCCTGAAAAAAAAAAAACTTGTTAGCTCCATCCTAACTATTTCCACTGACTGGCTGCCCATCCCTATTCACCCCTAACCTTCTATTAAATCAGAGGGATTTACTAGAAACACCAAGGACAGGGAATAGAGTTATTTCACAACTACCCTCCTCACATTCCGGTGTTTAACTAGTTGCTGAGAGGCTGGGGTTACATACCAAATGCTGTACACTACTTTTGACCAGGGCTCCAGGCCCGTAGGGCTCTGGTCAAAAGTAGTGCACTATATAGGGAATAGGGTGCTATTTGGGATGTAGCCTGGGTTAGGGTAATAAAGATCCTGCAGGGTCTAAATGACTGACTGCATCAATAATGTCACTTCTGTGACTATTCAACCACAATAGAAAACTGTCTGACTCTTGCCCAGAGCTGTGAGCTTTTATAGAACTCATTCAAAAGTTCCTGAGGTTTTTCCTGCTGGGCTGTAGTCACCTAGAGTTCAGAGGTCACTGTGTTTAATCCGGTTTGTGCCAGTTCTGCTTAGATCCCACACAGGCTGCTGATGAGTTTTAAACTCGAAGCACTTAACCCACAGGCCCACTTTATGGCTGTACCAAGCCCAGACCATCCCTTTAACATACTACAGGATCGTAATTTGGTCACCTGTTGTTGCAGGAAATTTGCACAGCAGGACTTGTAGTGTATTCAAGGTTTAAAAAGGCTTATCAAGTTTGCAATTTCCAACTGAAAATTCCAGATTTGGTTTGCCCTAGCTGAGGATTCTCAACTCCACGATACTAAAATATATGCGGTTGTCACGACTTCCACTGAAGTCGGGTCCTCTCCTTGTTCGGGCGGCGCTCGGCGTCACCGGGTTTCTAGCCATCGTCGATCCACTTTTCATTTTCCATTTGTTTTGTCTTGTTTTTCCACACACCTGGTTTCAATTCCCTCATTTACTTGTGTATGTAAACCTCTGTTCCCCCCATGTCTTTGTGTGGGATTGTTTATTGTAGTGCTTGTGCACGTTCCCCGTGATCGCACAACGGGTTATTTTTGTGCCCATTTATCTTGTTGTTCTGGATGCTGTTGGTTTTGCTTAATAAATCTCCGGTTATTACCCAGTTCTGCTCTCCTGCGCCTGACTTCTCTGCCGCCAATTACGCACCCCGCTACAGTGGTGAAATGACTGGGCTGCTCCTTCGCCATTAACAAACAACAACTCCCTTGGCGGAGGCTGCGTAAAAAGCTATTTTTATCAAAAACTCTGGATTAAATAAAAGAAACATTTTAAGTAACGACTGATACCGACTCGATGTAGTCGGAGATACACTCAGCCAAATCTCATCACCACTCAACTCCATTGTGGGATTGAGAATTCTCAGCTGGATTTGCCGTAAATACAAAAGTATCAACCCCTACAAAAATGTCCATTAAGTATAATCCACACAATAATTCACAATCCCTTTTGCTGCAGGATTCTATTCCTGCTGTGAGAAACTGGTCAAATTAAGATCCCACACCTGTACGTCATACAATGAAAAGATAACACTGTCTTTGTCATTAAGAATCACACCTCTACTTGTGAAAGTAGAGTTTCATAATTCCTGGTGGGAGGACAGCAGTAGTCTGAGCAGCATTACATGGATCTGTGTTTGGTTCACAACCTGACACTTCTGTGTCACACACTATAACAATAACAACAGCCTTCTGGAAATTGTCAGAAAATTGCATCCAAACTGTGGTGGTTTCTGGGTCTACAGAGAGAGCTGCTGGCTTTGAGATTCATATTGGTTAACAATGATTCTACTGCATAATGGCATGAGGTTTACTCTTCATTGCTCTCTCTGTGTGTCTATCTGTCTCTGTGTGTCTAGCTGTCTGTCTCTGTGTGTGTGTCTCTTTCTTTGTCTCTCTTTCATTCTCTCTCTCTGTGTTTGTTCTATGACAATGCTGCTCTCATGGTGAATTGTTTTTCTCTGGATTGAAACCGTGGAATCATATGAACTGACAGTTAGTTCTACTGTTAAACCAGAGGGCAAACAGACATTAACCACGTAAAACACTATTTTTTAGGAGGTTATTATCAGTTTCTGTACTTTTACTAAAATTATTCTCAGACTATCAGGATGAAATACACTGGCAACTGCTGCCAGAATCAACCCCAAATAATGACAATGCCTGCTTCCAAAATGGGACTCTATTTCTTATATACTGCACTACTTTTGACCAGAACCATGTGTACTGCACTATTGCCCTGGACAGCAGCGACCTACTAAGGGCCCACTCAGGTCCCACTGGGGCAGGCAGTCAGTGGCTGTGTTTCAAATAGCACCATGTTTCCTATGTAGTACATGAAGTTTCTATACAAACTGCTAATGTACTTGTACTTCATGCTCGATGCCAGAAGGTGGCAATGTAACATTGTATATCTTTATTGTATCATGTTCCTCACTTCAATCTACTTTGCATTTCTAGATAGGAAGTGATGAGCCTGTGCCCTCATTACTATTTTACTCAAATGTATTTCCAGTAAAATCCAATATGAGATATCTGTTATTAGCAGAGTTTGCCTACTGGAAAACTGAGTCAGAATGGAAAGATATAGAGCACCAAGCTGTTCAAGTCTCTGAGAGACCATAAGACATGCCTTTAAGCGCCATTAGTATTTAAATGTGTCCCAAATGGCACACTATTCCATATATAGTGCACAACTTTTGACCCAAGGGCCTATGGGTCCAGGTCAAAAGTAGTGCACTATAAAGGGAATAGGGTGCCATTTTGGAAGCATTCCTTTGTCATCACTGGTTGGTTTTACAGAGGAACCTAAAGGCATCTCAGAGAGTAGCGGAGGAGTAACAGTGTTACAGACTAGCTGATCCAGTCTCTCTCTGAGCTCTGTGGTTTTCACTAATCAATGTCTGTTTGATCAGAGTCCGACCGCTAATCAATGTCTGCAGTCTAACAGGAGAGTGGAAGACAGACAGGTAGTCAGAATGAGAGAGAATGAGGTAAAGAGAGAGAGAGAGAGAGAGAGAGAGAGAGAGAGCTAAACAGAGTGAGATCATTTGGTTTGCTGGTGTGGGTTTATATTAGCCGCTGGAAAGACATGGGCAATTTAAGAGTCACATGCACCACTTTTTGACCAGAGTCTTATGCGTTCAAAAGTAGTGCACTATTAAAGGAATAGGGTGCCATTTGAGACATGCCTCAGATCTATCCTGTAGTCCAGTGTCACCACTCTGCTTGTATCACCTTTCTGCCAGGAAGAACATGGCCTGCACTCCTCTGTGTTTCTTCTCTGTGCACACAAGGAGATACTTTCACAGTAATGCAGTATGTCTGACAAACTATATTAAGTTTCATAACTCGGCTAAAAACTGTACCTTGTGAAGTCTGAAATTATGTTCTGAGCTGGAGTATTGCGTCAGGGCACTTTGAGTGTTCATTTGCTGTACCGAACCTCTCCATGCTCCACAGTACATTTAAAACGTCTAATAGTCTGATGATTAAAACAGCTCAGGACAGGACAGGACCCCATGGAAAGGAAAGATGGACTCCTAGAGTATAGAATTCCATATAGAAACATGAATTATAAGATTTCTATGTGCACAACTAGGTCTGAGGAAGCAGCCTCTGTGATATCTGAGAATAGATGGTTTCCATGGGGAATCTGGTGTGTTTACATTGACCTATACAATACTGTATTCCATGAGTTTTTTCCATAGAATTCCATACTCTATATAATTTATAGGATCTATGTGGTCTTTGAATCAACCATTATGGAGAGAATACAGAGAGAATATATTGTAGACTGTATAAAGCGAAATAATATATACATTCAGTTCTAATACTGTAAATCTCAAACAGCAGGAAGTAGTAATGTGGAGTTTCTCTTTGGAGATGGGAGAACCTTCCAGAAGGACAACCATCTCTGCAGCACTCCACCAATCAGGCCTTCATGGTCAAGTGGCCAGTCGGAAGCCACTTCTCAGTAAAAGGCACATGACAGCCCGCTTGGAATTTGCTAAAAAGGCACTTAAAGGACTCTCAGACCATGAGAAACAAGATTCTCTGGTCTGATGAAATCAGGATTCAACTCTTTGGCCTGAATGCTAAGAGTCATGTCTGGAGGAAAACTGGCACAATCCCTACGGTGAAGCATGATGGTGTCAGCATCATGCTGTGGGGATATTTTCAGCGGCAGGGACTGGGAGACTAGTCAGGATCGAGGGAAAGATGAGTACAGAGAGATCCTTGATGAAAACCTGCTCCAGAGCGCTTAGGACCTCAGACTGGGCGGCAAAAATTCACCTTCGACCAGGACAACAACCATAAGCACACAGCCAAGACAACGCAGGACTGGCTTCGGAACAAGTCTCTGAATGTCCTTGAGTGGTCCAGCCAGAGCCCGGACTTCACCCCGATCAAACATTTCAGGAGAGACCTGAAAATAGCTGTGCAGCGAAGCTCCCCATCCAACCTGACAGAGCTTGAGACGATCTGCAGAGAAGAATGTGCCCAAATACAGGTGTGCCAAGCTTGTAGCGTCATACCCAAGAAGATTTCAGGCTGTAATCGCTGCCAAAGGTGCTTCAACAAAGTACTGAGTCAAGGGTCTGAATAATTATGTAAATGTTATATTTCAGTTTTCAAAATTGTTCCAAAAAACAGTTTTTTCTTTGTTATTGTGGGGTATTGTGTGTAGACTGATGAGGTGGAAAAAAACAATTTAATCTATTTTAGAATAAGGCTGTAACCTAACAAAATGTGGAAAATGTCTAGGGGTCCGAATGCATTATAAGTGACTGGGACACAGTCTGTGAGTTTAGTTTCCCTTGAAAAAGTTACTGCATATACAGTACTGTTAGCTGCAGACATAACTTCAGAGGAAGCTCTAAATATTGATGACAAAGTCTTATGTAACTGTAGAAAACACTAGGTATTCCCAAACTCACTAAATCAGCAAATAAAATATTCTGTTTGTCTTTTTGCCTCTCCCTCTCTCTCTCAAACATACCCTACTCTTTCACTTGTCAGATCCAAACACAATATGAAAATGTAAATCACCAAAAGCGAGAAAAGGATGTCAAATGGAAGAAACATCATGTACTTTAAAAAAAAGTGTTTATATTAATTTTATTGAACCTTTATTTGACTAGGCAAGTCAATTAAGAACAAATTCTTATTTACAATGACTGCCTACGAAGAGAGACACCAAAACACTACATAAAGAGAGACCTAAGACAACAACACAACATGGCAACAACACATAACACAGCATGGTAGCAACACAACATGACACAGCATGGTAGCAACACAACATGACACAGCATGGTAGCAACACAACATGACACAGCATGGTAGCAACACAACATGACACAAACATGGTACAAACATTGTTAGGCACAGACAACAGCACAAAGGGCAAAAAGGTAGAGACAACAATGCATCAAGCAAATCAGCCACAAGTGTCAGTAAGTGTTCATGATTGAGTTTTTTAATGTAGAGATGGAGATAAAACTTAAAACTAAAGAAACTAAGATCAGCCTTCACTTCAGTTCAATGAAACACGATGTCCTTACAGTACACCTAGCAGCAGCAAACGCAACAGTTGTTAGTAACAAGCAATGTTCCCTAAAAAATATTTTGGAACTGAGCAAACTTCAGGTCGACAGAGCTTGAATGTTGTGAAAATTCTGTGCAACTTCCTGCGGGCGTTTACTGTGAACACTGAGGCTGTACCCACTTTAATTTAGTGTTTTATAACAGTGGCCAAGTAGGCTACTGTGACTATTTGATCATAATGTAGGCCTACCAGAGTGTCCTACCATATAAAACAATGGAGAAAATGCATCACCTAACATTTTAACATGGAAATAGCGGTTCTATCATTCAGCCTACAGTAGCAACCAATATGTGATATTCAATGTAGGCCTATATTCCATGAGACTTTTGGGGGGAAAAACATGCAGGGTTTGACATTAACCTGTTTATTCACTTGTCCTTCAGACAAGGAGGTGACTGAACATTTTGTTGTGTTCTTTGATGCAAGAAACGACTTTACAAAATAAAATGCATTATTATTCCTTCTACCATTATTACAGAGAATCAGACAAATTATCCTCCCCTCTGCCTATTGGCTACATAGCATATTCAAGCCTGTCTCAAAATACAACACTGCCCCCTTAAGAGATAAAAAAAAAGCTCTTTACCTGACTCGCTTTTCAAAGATGGCTAGAGATGTTCACGTTTTGTGCTCTTTACAAGAAGCAACCACTCCCACATTTCTGACTACTGTAAAGAAATGTTAATTCTTATGCAGGTGACCAACTTACTGCTATTGCCTTGCTGTAACTGAGACAACACATAGCAACGTATTTTCACAGACTCACTTAAATCATCCTCAACACTGTCAAAATAGGATACATCCTAGCCACAGGTGCTAGCCTTCAGTTCGGCCACAACATCCAGTGAGGACACGAACGCACACACATTACACACTAACTACCGAGGACATACAGATAAGACTCCTACACACATTGGCAGGGAGAAACAGAATAGGGAGAGACAACCTTGACTTGCAGAGACAAGCACACACACATAATCTCCTCTTAGCTGAACATTGTGTGACGGGGAAAGGCACGACGAGACTCAGAAGGATGATGCACGGCTCAACAGGACCAATCCAAGAAGACAACACCTCAACTGTGACCAACCAGAACTTCCAGACTCAACCTACTTTCTGTACTGTATATAACATGCTTACACTCTGTTATCGGGGCTTCTTTCTGATGGTTCCTTAGGAGCCGAATGAACGGCCCCGTATACGCTGTACCAGATATCTTTACTCTGAATAAACTGCCACATGTTATACCTTTATCTCCTCGTCCGAATCGATCCTTGACCGACTCGCCTACCTGTGTCTCTCACTTTTATCAACAGAATCTTGGTAGCAGAGGATGGTTTACTAAAGACCCAAAATCAGGAGATTGTCGTGAGAGTGCGGAGGCGAATTGGTGAAAGGACGATTCAAGGAGGACAGGGGAAGTGATTCGGGGGAGGACATCAATTCTTCTCAACTCGGGAAACTGATCTCTGGTCGACCACTAAAAAGGTAAGCAAAACCTGTTAAATCAAACTTTGCATATTGTCGTATAGTTGAAACCAAATTAAGACCAGTAGTACCGAGTGTGAGTATGAATTTTGTGCAAATTTTATCATTATAATCAAATATGCAGTGAAGTAAACATATGTGGTAAAATATAAATTGAGATGAAATAGGCTCAATTTGTGTGATAGAATGTAAATTGAGATGAAATAGGCTCAATTTGTGTGATAGAATGTAAATTGAGATGAAATAGGCTCAATTTGTGTGATAGAATGTAAATTGAGATGAAATAGGCTCAATTTGTGTGATAAAATGTAAATTGAGATGAAATAGGCTCAATTTGTGTGATAAAATGTAAATTGAGATGAAATAGGCTCAATTTGTGTGATAAAATGTAAATTGAGATGAAATAGGCTCAATTTGTGTGATAAAATGTAAATTGAGATGAAATAGGCTCAATTTGTGTGATAAAATGTAAATTGAGATGAAATAGGCTCAATTTGTGTGATAAAATGTAAATTGAGATGAAATAGGCTAAATTTGTGTGATAAAATGTAAATTGAGATGAAATAGGCTCAATTTGTGTGATAAAATGTAAATTGAGATGAAATAGGCTCAATTTGTGTGATAAAATGTAAATTGAGATGAAATAGGCTCAATTTGTGTGATAAAATGTAAATTGAGATGAAATAGGCTCAATTTGTGTGATAAAATGTAAATTGAGATGAAATAGGCTCAATTTGTGTGATAAAATGTAAATTGAGATGAAATAGGCTCAATTTGTGTGATAAAATGTAAATTGAGATGAAATAGGCTCAATTTGTGTGATAAAATGTAAATTGAGATGAAATAGGCTCAATTTGTGTGATAAAATGTAAATTGAGATGAAATAGGCTTAATTTGTGTGGTAGAATGTAAATTGAGATGAAATAGGCTCAATTTGTGTGGTAGAATGTAAATTGAGATGAAATAGGCTCAATTTGTGTGATAGAATGTAAATTGAGATGAAATAGGCTCAATTTGTGTGATAGAATGTAAATTGAGATGAAATAGGCTCAATTTGTGTGATAGAATGTAAATTGAGATGAAATAGGCTCAATTTGTGTGGTAGAATGTAAATTGAGATGAAATAGGCTTAATTTGTGTGGTAGAATGTAAATTGAGATGAAATAGGCTTAATTTGTGTTAAAAACACTATTCATATAGTTCGGCTGTGACCGATGAGGAATAGGTTTGATTCGAAAGTGAATTGAAATATGACCGATAGTTCGTTTGATACTTGAATAAGGGGATTTGCATACCATAACTTAGCTCATGACTGGTTAAATGCGTTGTAGAGTTGCTACCTTAATTCTGAGAAGTATACGAATGAGGCATATGAATTGTGTGTTAATTGGTTGACCAACAGACTGGCTGTGACCAGTGAGGTTACTGCTGTACACAGCGTTTCACAAGGTTTTTCAATTGGGTTACATGTCTCGATAAACTCTGGATATACGACGGAGAAGCTCTGTGATAAGACAGAGTACGAGCAATAGTGTCTCCAAGAATACATCACAGTCATATGACGGTGACGGGCTAAGTATATTCAGATAGTCTTAATTTCTTAAAGACACCATGGCAACTCCGCAACTTCCGAAACTGAAATTTAATGACTATCTAGATCAACGTATGCAGGACAGATCAGGAGGGAAGGAACAGTGGAAACATATTAAGAAAGTATGGGAAGGTTTGAAGTTGAAATGGACACAGGCAGGTTATCTAGCAGGGGGGACACCAACCAAGTGTCAGTTGAGTGCTATGGAAGAAGAGCTGAGGGAGGAAAAAGGTACTTGCTAGTGATGGTAGATAGGTTCTCTAGATGGGTAGAGGCCATCCCCACAGCGAAGGAAGATGCGAGATCTGTCATTAAGTGGCTTCAGACGGAACTCATACCCAGGTATGGAGTTCCGCGGCAAATCAGATCCGACAATGGGTCCCACTTCTCCAATCAACACCTGAGACAGGTTGAGGAGAGGTTTGGCATAATACACAAACTTGGTTCGGTGTATAAGCCGCAATCGCAGGAACTTGTGGAACGCTGTAACCAAACTCTGAAAGCTAAGATAGCTAAAGTTTGTGCAGGAACAAAATTGACATGGGTGGAAGCCCTGCCCCTGGCGTTGATGGCCATGAGGTCCTCACCAGGAGCAGGGACACATCTATCACCCCATGAGATAATGACAGGCCGAGTGATGCCTGGGCCGCCAAGAGAGGGAGGTCATATGCCCCCTCTTGACGTACACCAAATAAGAATGTCTGATTATGTAAAAAAATTGACGGAATTATCTGCAGCTCTCTCCAAACAGATACACCGTGCTGCAGAGGGGGAGCTGACTGATGAACCAGAACGACCAAGGGTAAAAGTTGGTGACTGGGTAAGGATCAAGATCCACAAGAGAAAGTGGGCTGATCCCAGGTGGTCTGGACCGTACGAAGTGAAGGAGGTTACTTCACACTCAGTCCAGGTCAAAGGTAAATCAGGCGCACCTTGGCACCACCTGACTCATTGTACACCAGCACCAGCACCTGATAGAACACTGACTGAAGTCAGAAGCGATTTGATCGCATCTAATTCGGCTACAAATTCGGCAGGCCCTGACAACTGAAGAATGTGGAGGCGACTCCATTCCTCAGGTGACAGGGAGGGGCACCCGTGGGCTAGACGGAACACAACACCATGGGGCAGGTTAGGGTGCTCTGCTCCAGTATTTGTGTTATTTTTAATCACCTCAGGGTGCGTGGTGGGAATCATGCTTTGGGCTATAGAACACATGGTTAGTAATACTGCTAGAATAAATGATAAGGCCTATTCCACCACGAACACCACTAATCCACCTCCCAGCCACGTAGAACACAGCCACATAATACACAAGCGGAATATTGAGTCTATAGACCGAAATTGTACCACCGACTCAGTTAGAAGCACTACTCTATGCGTTCCGATTAATATTACCACCACCACTGTTACGGTGCCATGGGGAATGCTGGAGAGCTCAAGTGCTGGTGACAGGGGCAGGACCTTATGGCAAACCAAATACCATTGGTACATGACCTTAGGGGGCGTGAGTGAATGGTCTTGGAATAATCTCGTTGCTGAAACAGGTCCGGACTGGTCAAGTTACTCTAAGGGTAAGAGCGTCTTATTATGGCGAAGTAGGCTTACGTTAATTAAACTACAAGTGGGGTTGAGACTGGTCATTCCACCAGGCCAGGTGGAAAGTTGTCAATCCTTTGTTTTGGCTCCATGGATGGACACTAGGGGAGCCCCATTGTATATTTACTATTTTAAATGGCTGTTGAATATCTGTTTTGTGCGAGCACCCATACCCTCTTCTGCCACTAAAAAGGATGTTTTGCCCTAAACCAGTATATAATGCTTAAAACCAGAATATACTCATGTACCCATATGTTATTCATAGCCTAAGTTACAAGCACACACACTGCAGCAATTATGTAACCCGCACTGCAGAGACCTTGAAGGTTGGAGAGCAGAGAGGAGAAGTTTTAGAAGGGGAGCCAGGACAGGCAAAGATAACAGTTACTGAATGGAGACAAAAGGGAGAATTGGACATGTGGAAAATGAAAGGGGAGCTCCTACATGATAATGTCAGAACAGAAGGATAATATACTAATCTTACCTAAGTCATTATTTAGAGTAGGTAAGGTTGTTACCTGGGCAGAGCCAGGTATCAAAAGGGGGATGGGTAAATTGTGGTCTAGGATAGGATGGGGCCTATTGGATAAGAAACTAATAATTTAAAGAAATGTAGCTAACAAATGGGCATAGAAGTTAAAGATATAATCAGATAAAACATATGAGAAATTGTTTGTTAACCAACCCTGTATGCCCAGGATTTTATGCATTACAGGTGAACTACAGGTGAAGTCACTCAATCCAGTCCCAGAGGCTTGTTGGGGGGACCATACCAAGGACTCCTGGTGACAGCTAGCTGAAAGAGCTACCCAGATTCATATCGCACGGCGGGAGGGTAAGACACATTGGCACTGTCGAACAATAAACAGTGTTCGAGAGGAGAACTGGAATTAACAGAATTCTGGGGGCCATCTCTCGAATGAAGTAACCCTCCCTGTCCTGTCACCCCTGTTTTTGTTCATAGAAGTGAAGATGTGTCTGGCTCTTGCTAAGCGATGTGTTCTCGGGGAGGGTGGGGCTTCAAATGGAAGCTGTTCGTCTGAGCTATCGTGGGTGACATATTCCTGATACAGCAAGTCCTACTTGAGTATGCGGAGAGTGGTAATTTGACCCATGGTTTAGACGATGAGGATTTTGTTCCAAAATAAGCATAAGATATCCCTAGATCTGGGTAGACAGGAAGTTAGAGTAGAGATTACATGATAACCGACTTCGGACAGTTCTAGGATTGGAGAAGAGGGTATCCTTATAGCATAGGGGATCCCACCAAGGTGGATAGGTTTTCCATGATATGGGGAAAACCTGGGAGCACTGTTGAACTCTGTAAAGGTGATGAAATCCTACTAACCATCAAAACTATTAAGTTCTCTGATGCAGGCACTTACACCCTCGGACTACAAAGGACGAGGACAGACACGATGGGTGTGTTTTCTATTAAGGTGCTGCCAAAACCAGAGGTCCCAGACGAACCAGAGCCAGACACACTCCTCTACCACCCCTGGACCGAACCTGCCACCACTGTGTTAAAAATACCATTCAGGTAATTAATGTTAGAGACTATTCAGCTATTGATCAGTTAGGCACTGAGACTGGTTTTGATGGTAGTGACAATTTGTGGCTGTCCTATATGAGGTATACAGCTAACACCCTGAGAAGAAAGGACTGCATAATTTGTAGTCATGCTAGACCTGTTCTGACTACACACCCATTTGCTATAGGAGAAGGAGAGGGGTGGTTGTGTATTCTGAGAAGTTTTCACCAGGTTCAGCCCAATTCAACCCTCTGTTCCTCTTTGAGCCTTGTGTTTCCTGCAGTACCTCCTCATCGGGCCTCTTGGGGTGTTGAGACATATGGGGGCAATTACAGTTGCATCACGGGTACAGGTAATGGCATTGATTATGGGAGATTGCCTGAAGCTGATTGCAGTAGTAACATAACCATTAATTCCACTTGGCCAGTTACAGGCCTAAACCAAACTAGTGGTCTGGCTGATGTGTGGTGGATCTGTGGACCCAAAAGAGTGCTGAGACCCATTCTTAGAGGAGAATGGCAAGGTACATGTGGTCTGACCAGTTTGATAATTCCACTGACCATTGTTGATGTTACTGCTGAACAGCTGCTGGGTTCTGTATCCAGGGGACCTGAAAACATTCCATCCCATGGGAGACATAGACGTAGTGCTCCATGGACAGAGGATGTAGTTGACATACACACTAACCTGTTGGGAGTGCCAGTGGGGGTTCATCATGAGTTTCAGGCCTTGGGTAGGAATGATGGACCCTGGCACTTACTACCTATTATGGGTCCAGCCATAGTGGATGCTAGACAGACTGCATGGATTAATTATATCTACTATAATCAACAGTGTTTTGTGAATTACTCCCGTGATGCACTCACTGGTATGTCTGAACAGCTTGAGGCCACATCTAGGGTTGCCAGACAGAATAGACTTGCTTTGGATATGCTTCTTGCCAGTCAGGGGGGCGTCTGCAAGATGTTCGGTGAACAACGTTGCACGTTTATTCCTAATAACACCAGTCCTGATGGTAGTATATCTAAGGCCCTTAGTGGGCTTGATGCACTATCTGCTGAGATGAGGACCATGGCGGGGGTGGAGGAGTCTGGACTGTTCTCTTGGTTGGGAGCCTGGTTTGGTAAGTACACTGGTATGGTGGTTGCTGGATTTCTGACCCTAATTCTTGTATTTTTGTTTTTGATGTGCTGTGCTGCTTGCATCATACCGTATTTTAAGAAGTCTGTTACAGATGTGGTGAAGGCTTCAGGCATGATGCCTTTGCTTGATGCTCCAGTTGGAGATGCTGATACTGAAGCATGCTATCAGGGGAGGATGAGACTGACTGAGGATGACCCATGTATGTTTGTTCTCCCTGTTGTGAAGGTTTGGAGTTCCTGGGTGGCATGGTGCCCACCTGGTGCAGGATAGGAGTAGCTGGGAGGACCAGATGGTTTATAATAATGCTTTGCTCTGCTTTACTCTGTTTTCCAGGACCAAAGTTTTATCCTACATCTTACATGTCAATAAACAATAAAGTCTTATCCTGTTTTTGTCAAAAGGGGAAAAAGGGGGATTGTTGGATCCTGTATTTTACATTATAGCCATTACCATATATATGATTGAATATTATCTGCTGTTGCCTTGTGTGGATGTATGTGTTGTGCAACATAGCTGACTTGAAACATTGTTAAAAGTTTCAAGGCCATGGGCCTTTCTCATGATGGAAAAGTAGCATGAAGACAGGAACTGTTCAATGAGTTGGGAGGGGGCACATTCAGAGCGGGGTGTTGCGAGAACAAGCGGTCTTTTGTTAGATAACAGGAGCCAGGTGCGAGATAACGGTATGGAGCATGAGAGCCTGGATGTTCTTCACAAGCAAGTTATCACATCTCTTTGGAGATGTGAAGAGAGGGAATCACAACTTTTTCCTGCTGGAAAAAAGTTTGCTTATGTGGACAAACATTTTACTTTTATTTTTGAGTTGTTGTTCTCCGCTCTGTTAAATGAGGGTTTTGAGTTCCTAGGTGGCTGGTAGCCAACTTAGTACATAGTGGGATTGAATGGAGGACATGTAGGTATTTTAAACCTTGTGACTATTATATGATTCATTGCTGGTTTTGTATTCACACCCTTGGGGTTATTTTACATTGTAGCCATACCATATATATGATTAACACAAACTTTTCCTTCTGGGAAAAGTTTTCTTTTTGTGTCTGGATCCAGTTTAGGTTGTGTCACGTCTCTGGGGAGACGTGAAGAGAGGGATTTGTAAAGAAATGTTAATTCTTATGCAGGTGACCAACTTACTGCTATTGCCTTGCTGTAACTGAGACAACACATAGCAACGTATTTTCACAGACTCACTTAAATCATCCTCAACACTGTCAAAATAGGATACATCCTAGCCACAGGTGCTAGCCTTCAGTTCGGCCACAACATCCAGTGAGGACACGAACGCACACACATTACACACTAACTACCGAGGACATACAGATAAGACTCCTACACACATTGGCAGGGAGAAACAGAATAGGGAGAGACAACCTTGACTTGCAGAGACAAGCACACACACATAATCTCCCTCTTAGCTGAACATTGTGTGACGGGGAAAGGCACGACGAGACTCAGAAGGATGATGCACGGCTCAACAGGACCAATCCAAGAAGACAACACCTCAACTGTGACCAACCAGAACTTCCAGACTCAACCTACTTTCTGTACTGTATATAACATGCTTACACTCTGTTATCGGGGCTTCTTTCTGATGGTTCCTTAGGAGCCGAATGAACGGCCCCGTATACGCTGTACCAGATATCTTTACTCTGAATAAACTGCCACATGTTATACCTTTATCTCCTCGTCCGAATCGATCCTTGACCGACTCGCCTACCTGTGTCTCTCACTTTTATCAACACTACAAATTAGTTATACCTGGGCTAATAACTCACTAACTAGAAAATAATATGAACAAATGTGCACAAGTGGCTAAATGCAGCTCTCTCTCTTTGATCTCAAAACAAGCAACGCATAATACTCGCAACCACTGTAAAACAGTCCAGTTCAACGTGAACGGCACAAATCCAAATATGGCCATGCTCTATTAGCATATAATCCTACTGCAGCTCTGATTGGTTATGGCGCACCAGTCTGTGTAGGGTAAGGGTGGGCATTCCGGCTCTTTTCAGTGAGCCGGCTCATTCCGCTCAGCTCACCAAAAAGAGCCGTCTCTTTTGGCTCCCAAACGGCTCTTTAAAAAAATATTTGTTTTGTATTTTTTCAAGTCAAAAAGTTTGCGATATTTTGACTATGATTGATGTTAAAACAATTCTAATTAAATCATTAAATTAAATCATACTCTATCTCAACCACAATGTATTTAAAAATGCATTGGTTTGTTATGAAGAATAATACTATTAAAATGTGCATTTAAAGTATAACTTTTTAATGTATATAAACAAAGTGCATATAAATCTGACCATTCAAAACAAATACAATCTGAACAACATAATAATAGAATATTGCACCACACCAAGGAAAAATAAATAACAATGTGCAAAACTGCAGCATCCCACTTAAAACATTAAACTGGTCCCTCTTTTCTCTCTCTTCTTTATTGCCCTGTTATAACCAGCAGCACACAGCAATGCTGACCATATATTGCTTTTATGAGAGATTTGCATTCAGAAATGCAAGCTGCCTCACTTTCGAGGGGCTGATGCAGTTTCTTCTCTCAGTAATTATTTGTCCCGCTTTCGAGAAGAACCTCTCAGAGGGAACGGATGTGGCCACGACGCAGTCTCCCTGTCATGACTTTAGTAAGCCATGGGTAGACAGAGGCCTTGTTCTTCTGCCAGCTCAGAGGATCTGCAGATCTTTAACGGATGGGCTCCTCAAAATAGGATCAGACCTCCATTATGGCATCTGCTAGCTAAATGACTACCGCCCTGTAGCACTCACTTTCGTCATCATGAAGTGCTTTGAGAGACTAGTCAAGGACCATATCACCTCCTCCCTACCTGACACCCTAGACCCACTCCAATTTGCTTACCGCCCCAATAGGTCCACAGACGACGCAATCGCCATCACACTGCACACTGCCCTAACCCATCTGGACAAGAGGAATACCTATGTAAGAATGCTGTTCATTGATTACAGCTCAGCATTTAACACCATAGTACCCTCCAAACTCATCATTAAGCTCGAGACCCTGGGTCTCGACCCCACCCTGTGCAACTGGGTCCTGGACTTCCTGACGGGCCATCCCCAGGTGGTGAGGGTAGGTAACAACATCTCCACCCCGCTGATCCTCAACACTGGGTCCCCACAAGGGTGAGTTCTCAGCCCTGTCCTGTACTCCCTGTTCATCCACGACTGCGTGGCCATGCACGCCTCCAACTCAATCATCAAGTGTGCAGAAGACACTACAGTGGTAGACTTGATTACCAACAACGATGAGTCAAGATGATTGAGTTGGACTTCAGGAAACAGCAGAGGGAGCAGCCCCCTATCTACATTGACGGGACAGTAGTGGAGAGGGTGGAGAGTTTTAAGTTCCTCTGTGTACACATCACGGACAAACTGAAATGGTCCACCCACACAGACAGCGTGGTGAAGAAGGCGCAGCAGCGCCTCTTCAACCTCAGGAGGCTGAAGAAATTCGGCTTGTCACCAAAAGCACTCACAAACTTTTACAGATGCACAATTGAGAGCATCCTGTCGGGCTGTATCATCGCCTTGTACGGCAGCTGCTCCGCCCATAACCGTAAGGCTCTCCAGAGGGTAATGAGGTCTGCACAATGCATTACCGGGGGCAAACTACCTGCCCTCCAGGACACCTACACCACCCAATGACACAGGAAGGCCAAAAAGATCATCAAGGACAACAACCACCCGAGTCACTAGCTGTTCACACCACTATCATCCAGAAGGCGAGATCAGTACAGGTGCATCAAAGCTGAGACCGAGAGACTGAAAAACAGATTCTATCTCAAGGCCATCAGACTGTTAAACAGCCACCGCTAACATTGAGTGGCTGCTGCCAGCATACTGACTCCAGCCACTTTAATAGTGGAAAAATTAATTTATCACTAGCCACTATATTATATAATGTTGACTTAACCTACATTACTCATCTCATATGTTTATACTGTACGCTATACCATCTACTGCATCTTGCCATCTTGATGTAATGTATCACTAGCCACTTTAAACAATGCCACTTTATATAATGTTCTCATACCCTACATTACTCATCTCATATGTATATACTGTACTCTATACCATCTACTGCATCTTGCCTATGCCGTTCGGCCATCACACATTTATATATTTTTATGTACATTTTTATGTACATTTTTATGTACATTTGTATTTGTTCCTTTACACTTGTGTGTATAAGGTAGTTGTTGTGAAATTGTTAGGTTATATTACTTGTTAGATATTACTGCATGGTCGGGAACTAGAAGCACAAGCATTTCGCTACACTTGCATTAACACCTGCTAACCATGTGTATGTGACAAATAAATGTGATTTGATTTGATTTGATAAGCCAGTGACTCAGCCCCTGTAATAGGGTTAGAGGCAGAGAATCCCAGTGGAGAGAGGGGAACCGGCCAGGCAGAGACATCAAGGGCAGTTCGTTGCTCCAGTGCCTTTCCGTTCACCTTCACACTCCTGGTCCAGACTACACTCAATCATAGGACCTACTGAAGAGATGAGTCTTCAATAAAGACTTAAAGGTTTCAATTAAGACTTAAATACGCTGTTCTCTCTGCTACTGCAGCGGCAAGTCTGTGACCAAAAGGCTCCTGAACAGGTTCTACCCCCAAGCCATAAGACTGCTGAACAGTTAATCAAATAGCTACACAGACTATTTACATTGACCCCTTATTTTATTATTGTTTTTTATGTTGTTTTGCACTGACTCTCTTGCACAGGCTCAATGTACACTCACTGTACTCCAACCACACACACACACACACACACACACACACACACACACACACACACACACACACACACATGCATATTGATGAGACACACACACACACACTCATTCATATTCTTTCACACTCTTCACATGAGCTGCTGCTACTCTCACTTTACCCCTACCTACATGTACTTATTACCGCAATTACCTCGACTAACCCGTAGCCCTGCACATTGATTTGGTACTGGTACTCCTTCTATATAGTCTCATTGTTGTTATTCTATTGTGTTACTGTAACGGTTTTCTTGTGGTGAAGGAGAGGCGGACCAAAACGCAGCGTGGTTATATTGATTCATGTTTAATAAAAAAAAGATAAACACGAACACTACAAGACAATAAACGTGGAAAACCAAAAACAGCCCTATCTGGTGCAGACACAGAGACAGGAAGAATCACCCACCACAACAGGACCAAGCGGCGTGGTGACAGGCAGCGGCAGCAGGAGCAGCGAAAAGAGGAATGGACATGGGAGGACGTTTTGGACAGCAAGAGGATGGACTATACTACTTGGGAGGAGATAGACAGGTGGGCGGTCGACCCAGGAAGAGTGCCGGAGCCCGCTTGGGATTCGCTGGAACAGTGTGAAGAGGGGTATAGGAGAATGGAGTTGGAGAGACAAGCACGGCGGCGCGGTAGGAAGCCCGAGAGTCAGCCCCAAAAATTTCTTGGGGGGTGGCACACAGGAAGTGTGGCGAAGCCAGGTAGGAGACCTGCGCCAACTTCCTGTGCTTACCGGGGGGCGAGAGAGACCGGGCAGGCACCGTGTTATGCTGTGGAGCGCATTGTGTCCCCAGTGCGGGTGCATAGCCCGGTGCGGTACATACCAGCTCGGCGTATCGGCCGGGCTAGAGTGAGCATTGAGCCAAGTGCCATGAAGCCGGCTCTACGCCTCTGGTCTCCAGTGCGTCTCCTTGGGCCGGCTTTCATGGCACCAGCCTTGCTCACGTTGTCCTAGAGCCTTCCTCCTCTCCAGCGCAGCCGGAGTCTCCCGCCTGTTCGGCGCTGCCAGAGCTCCCGCCCCTCATTCCAGAGGCATCAGAGCCCCTCATTCCAGAGGCGCGAGAGCTCTTCAGTCCAGCGCTGCCAGAGCTTTCCTCTCCAGCGTTGCCGGAGCTACCCGTCTGCCCAGCTCCATCAGAGTCGCCAGTCTGCCCAGCGCCGCCCGTGCCGCCAGTCTGCCCAGCGCCGCCAGTGCCGCCAGTCTGCAAGGGGCCGCCAGTGCCGCCAGTCTGCAAGGAGCCGCCAGTGCCGCCAGTCTGCAAGGAGCCGCCAGTTCCGCCAGACTGCAAGGGGCCGCCAGTGCCGCCAGTCAGCCAGGGGCCGCCAGTGCCGCCAATCAGCCAGGGGCCGCCAGTGCCGCCAGTCAGCCAGGGGCCGCCAGTCAGCCAGGGGCCGCCAGTGCCGCCAGTCAGCCAGGGGCCGCCAGTGCCGCCAGTCAGCCCAGAGGCGCCAGAGCCCCTCAGCCCAGAGCCCCTGCCCTTCTGTCCAGAGCCTCCGCCCCTCTGTCCAGAGCTTCCGCCCCTCTGTCCAGAGCTTCCGCCCCTCTGTCCAGAGCTTCCGCCTCTCTGTCCGAGCTGCCCCTCTGTCCCGAGCTGCCCCTCAGTCCAGTGGGGTCATTTAGTAGGGTCACCGTGGTTAGGAGGCCACGGAAGCGGACAAGAAGGCGGACTAAGACGTTGGTGAAGTGGGGTCCGCGTCCTGCGCCAGAGCCGCCTACGCGGACAGACGCCCTACCCAGACCCTCCCCTATAGGTTAAGGTTTTGCAGCCGGAGTCCGCACCTTTGGGGGGGGGGGGTACTGTCACATTCTGACCTTTATTTCCTTTGTTTTGTCATTATTTAGTATGGTCAGGGTGTGAGTTGGGGTGGGCAGTCTATGTTTGCTTTTCTATGATTTGGGTATTTCTATGGGTGTCATTAGTTGTCTCTGATTGAGAATCATACTTAGGTAGCCTGGGTTTCACTGTGTGTTTGTGGGTGATTGTTCCTGTCTCTGTGTTTGCACCAGATAGGGCTGTTTTGAGTTTTCACGTTTCTTGTTTTGTTAGTTTATTCATGTATAGTGTCTTTTTAAATTAAACATGAATAACCACCACGCTGCATTTTGGTCCGCCTCTCCTTCAAGTAAAGAAAACCGTTACAGCTACTATTTTTCCTTTAATTTATTTAGTAAATTCTTATTTTTGGTTAGGGGCTTATAAGTAAGCATTTCAAGGTAAGGTCTACAACTGTTGTTTTCTGTGCAAGTGATAAATAAAATGTTATTTTATTTGACTCATTTTCTGGCTTGCAGAGAGGACCATTTCCAAACAATTCTATGTCTTTGTGTCAGATAGTGAATGGTGCTACCTGTCACCAGATGACTAGCAGGCATAGAAATTGGGTGTTATTCTGCTGTGAGGTCTATCCTATGGTTCTGTCTGCCATCTGTACTGACAGATGCTTTGCGTCATGCCTAAGAACAACTCTTAGCTGTGGTATATTGGCCATATATTACAACCCCTCGGGCCTTGTTGCATAAATATTGCATTGCCGGTAAAGCCTATCTGGGTACAGAGTGGTTCTGAAACCACTAAAAGCTGCCATGATATTATGATACTAATGTGGTTGTAGCACTAGAAGATAGAAGATAATACAACACGGAGTGAAATCTGACTGAGAATACAGAGTAAAATTGTGTAGAAATGGCCTGGGTGCCATTTGGGATGCAGAGATGGAAACATTGCAGCAATCTAAATCTGATCACCTGGTCATAGTGCAAGAGTACCTCTGGAGTCGTTGTGTGTTTCGATTTGGTACCTACCTTCACAGAGCTTAGTAACACAAGGCCCAAACAACTGTCATTCTGCTCACATACACACACGACTTCCAATGCTGTGGAGGAAAGACTGGTTCAAAACTGGGCTGAGTAGATGTACTGTAGGCCTCTATTATTCCCTGGAAATAAAATAATCAAATATACAAAACTGCTTTGTGCTTTTAACATTGTGGGCAATGGGTATATCAAGGCCACACTACTGCAGTGAATGCCCTGATCCTCTATATCAATCTATGTCAATTTGATTGGAGAACCTAATAGACATTATTTGTGGTAGATCACAAGGTCTTATACATTTTGTTTCGGCTAGTTCCATAGATTTAGATGCATAGGAAGAACAGATGTCGGAAGGCTGTTTTAAGGACCGCTGTTCTTTCAAACATAAGGTTACAGTCGCGTCCCAACTGGAACCTTATTCCCTATGTAGTGCAATACTTTTGACGATACTATTCCCCATTATGTAGGGAATAGGATGCCATATGGGACGCAGCCTAAGAATGACGTTGTGGGGTGGTAATGGACATGAAGAAAACAAGTTCACATCAGTTCCGGCTGATCAAATTATCATTTGATCAAATTATGTGTAAGAACGACAATTATATAAAGAAGACTCCAACTCATCATTGCAACTGCTCGTTGGCCGGTATTCAATCTGTGGAGCACTGTCGACAATGCACCGCTGAAAGGCAATGCTCATGCTTTCACAGATTAAAGATGCAGTCCGGGATCTTAAGGACAACAAATTTGTGACATAATGTACAAATTGGATTTGTAAACACACACGCGCATGCACACACAATCGCACTACACACAAACACAAACACACAACTCATGTTCTCCTCTCCTCATTACAGTACCAGAGATGTCTTCTTTAGAGTTATTTGACATCAGCTCGTGCCTGTGTTATAAAGTACTGTTATACTTAAAGCCTTAACAGAGAAGAAGCCTATTATAAATATAGATTGACATGAAGCACACAAGGTGGCACTTTGTTTCAATCTGGAGAGTGCCATGTTATAGTCAATGCAGAAGAAGTGAGATGCTGGAGACCTACAGTACATCAGCATTTGTTATGATGCTGGAAATATACGGTAGCCTGGTCCCAGATCTGTTTGTGCTATCACGTCAACTCCTTGCTATGCCAAAACAATGACAATGTGTGGCAAGGAGTGGTATGATGGGAAAAAACAGACTGGTGCCCAGGCTAAATATACCAACACATCACCATTTATTCTAATTATATAATTAGAATACAAGATGATGGGCCCCCCGAGTGTCGCAGCGGTCTAAGGCACTGCATCGCGATGTTGAGGCATCACTACAGCCTGGGGTTCGATCCCAAGCTGTGTCATAGCCGGCATTGACTGGGAGTCCCATACGGCGGTGCACAACTGGCCCAGCGTTGTCCGGGTTAGGGGTGGGTTTGGCCGGGGGGGGGGCTTTCCTTGGCTCATTAAACTCTAGCGACTTCTTGTGGCGGGCCGGGCGCAAGCTGACTTCAGTCATCAGTTGAACAGTGTTTCTTCCGACACATTGACGCGGCTGGCTTCCGGGTTAAGCGAGCAGCAATGAGACAACATTTGATCGCAACTAGATGTCACGAAAAAGGGGAGAGAACTGTCATGTGGCTGAGAGAGAGAGAGAGAGAGAGAGAGAGAGAGAGAGAGAGAGAGACAAAAAGGACACTGTCATGCCTTAGTACCCATATCAAGTTTCAGAACATAATACAACCCTGACCTAAACCAATCCGTCATACCCAGTTGGTGTTCTTGACCGTTACTAACGACGTCAATGGATCAAACTCCTCATTCTGTCTCCTACTGCCTCTGACAGGGCTGTGGGAGAGGGACTCCTGACTGGCTCCTACTGCCTCTGACACGGCTGTGGGAGAGGGACTCCTGACTGTCTCCTACTGCCTCTGACAGGGCTGTGGGAGAGGGACTCCTGACTCTGTCTCCTACTGCCTCTGACAGGGCTGTGGGAGAGGGACTCCTGACTCTGTCTCCTACTGCCTCTGACAGGGCTGTGGGAGAGGGACTCTTGACTGTCTCCTACTGCCTCTGACAGGGCTGTGGGAGAGGGACTCCTGACTCTGTCTCCTACTGCCTCTGACAGGGCTGTGGGAGAGGGACTCTTGACTGTCTCCTACTGCCTCTGACAGGGCTGTGGGAGAGGAATTTATAAAGGAGGCAGTCTAAGAGATGGAGCATGTGCCACATCAACTTCCCTCTCCTGTCCCCTCCTATCCTCTCTTGACTCTCAGCTTGTTTAAAGATGTGGTGCATCGTCTTGACGATGGGAAATGTTCACCAGAGTCTCCTCTGTCCACCTGACTGCCCTTAGTTTTAGAAGCTGTGCAGTGTGCAGAATCATGGCCCTGCTGCCGGGATGATGGGAAACATTCACAACTCATGCATCTGCTTTGTCTCACTGTCAATGTTACAACTGATAGTGAGAAGAACAAAACCTAATGTTGCCGTATGTTTACATGAGCTTGTAAAACAAAGTAGGTTATCAATTATGGTGGACCAAACTGTATACTGTAAGGATTGGTTGTACAGTGTTTAATCTTATGTACGTTTTTCTACAGAAAAGCTTCTCCAATTTTTATCTTGTGGGGACTTGATGAGTTGCTCTTAGATGTTCACTAAGATTGTGAACACATCTACATGCGGATGGTAAATGCTGTAAGGATGATAAAAACAGACAAATAGTCATGAAGATTTTAGGACACACCTCACACACATAAATGTCCTCAACTGAAAGCTCCACTATCAGGAAGTTCATTAATCCTTCTGTTGCTCAGGACTCCTAACTAAACAAATGGAATGTAACTCAATCATATGATTAATATTAATTCAATTAAAGTCAACTACCCCTCTTCAGTTCTCCTCTAATGTGATACAGACAACTGTTCAGCAGGAAAGTATGTTAAACTGTCAGACACATGGCAAATGTAACACTGTGTTCAGTCCCTGTCCTCCGGCACTGAAGTGTGTCTGTCTCTGTTTGTTTCAGGATGAACTTCACCTTGGAATTCACAATATTAAGTTCCCTCAGGAATGTTCTTCAGTCCCCTCTTCATCCTCTCTGTTCAGTCTTCCTAACTCTACCCAGAGGCTCTAACTAAACCATCACAATTCTCTTAGTTCTACTTTATTCAGATGGAGCCTAATGAAGATATTGAAGTGTCTGGTGCAGCATAATGTTGTTCACAACGTCAGCTAAAGCAACCTCTTATTACAAAGTCAATGCCACGTGTTGCACCTCACGAGATATTTCAACCTTGTGTTTTCCTCCTCTAAATGTATTTTAAAAGGTTTGCTTAAATGAGAAAAGGATCGTTGAGTTTATTTTGCAGTGGTTTGTATATTTCTTGCGATGTTGCCATGTGCAATGTTGTCTCTGGCTGGAACAACCTTTTACGTTCAATTATAAATCAATTAAACCAATCAATCAATTCACATGGACATGTATCTCAAAGGAAGATAGCAGATGGCGTTTCTGTATGATCCCTGCATGTTTTTCTTCTGCGAGCGCACACACTCCTACTGAGTCACGAGAAGCTCCTGCAGTCTATCAACGGAAGAGCGCGCGAAGCTGGAGGCAGCGAAGAGGATGCGTGCGTCTCCGGTGGACTGGATTGCTTGGGAATGTTTTTAACGAGGTTGGATTTCCTACTCTTGAACAAATAATTGTTTCCCAAGATCACACCTACTGAATTGAATGGTTATGAGTCCCGAGAATGTTCAGGGAATTGTTGGAAATTCTGGAAAAGGATTTTTTTTGCATGTTTGATCGCGACCAGAGAGGAAGATAGTATCAGCTTGCTCTAATTATAACGCTGTTGCTTTAGGTTACATATTCAGTATAGGCTACTTCTGTCAACTGGAATACCCAAAGGAACAAGGTGGAATAGTTTTTCTTCGTCCTATTTCTGTTATGCAACCCACAGAAGCCCTGCTGTAGTAGGCCTATGTGTTTCAAGCAATGAAACAGAAGTGTATAATTATTTGACAGTCAAATGTCATAGTCAAAACGTACTGGACTGAGACGGTAAGTTTAGCTGTGTATTTTTGTTTGCTTGTCAAATGCGTTTGTATAGTATATTGACATTGATGGGATGATCTGCAAACAACCACATTCAACGTTTGTGGATATTAATGGTTTCACCAAATTCAGTTATTACCAGCAGTTGTTGTTATCGTATTCATTTAAAAAATAAACTAAGAAATATTTATATTATCCAGAAAATGTATGTAAATGCTTTGCTGACTTTGTTGTTAGTCTTTGGATTTTTGTTGATTTAGATTCCGCTGGACTTTTTCTTTACTGCCAAGAACGTTGGAATGAGTCAACCTGCCCTCAGGGCAATTAATACGATTTGGTATGTAAATCTGATCCACAACACCATTGAGCATGACACATTACAAATCTGATTCCCCCTGTCTCTGTCCACTGCCTCCCCAAAATGTAGATTACGGGTAATCAATGTTATCCAATCTAACCTGTCTAGGTGAGTGAGATTGCCTAGCAGTAGCAGCGATGTCTCGACTGTACTACAGGAGGACAGACAACTCCTCCTACAGGGACCGGATCGCTCTGAGGATTGTCAGGGCCGAGTCTGAACTGTCTGGCCTGGAGAAGAACTACCTGGGAGCAGTGGAGAAAGGAGACTACGCCTCAGTCAAACAGGCTCTAGAGGTAGGGAGGCAGGGACGAGAGGAAAGGAGGAGGGAGGAAGGGAGGGGATGGAGGAGGAAGGAGACTATGCCTCAGTCAAACAGGCTCTAGAGGTAGGGATGAAGGGACGAGAGGAAAGGAGGGGGGAGGAAGGAAGGGAGGGGATGGAGGAGGAAGGAGACTACGCCTCAGTCAAACAGGCTCTAGAGGTAGGGATGAAGGGACGAGAGGAAAGGAGGGGGGAGGAAGGAAGGGAGGGGATGGAGGAGGAAGGAGACTATGCCTCAGTCAAACAGGCTCTAGAGGTAGGGATGAAGGGACGAGAGGAAAGGAGGGGGAGGAAGGAAGGGAGGGGATGGAGGAGGAAGGAGACTATGCCTCAGTCAAACAGGCTCTAGAGGTAGGGATGAAGGGACGAGAGGAAAGGAGGGGGGAGGAAGGAAGGGAGGGGATGGAGGAGGAAGGAGACTATGCCTCAGTCAAACAGGCTCTAGAGGTAGGGATGAAGGGACGAGAGGAAAGGAGGAGGGAGGAAGGAGACTACGCCTCAGTCAAACAGGCTCTAGAGGTAGGGATGAAGGGACGAGAGGAAAGGAGGAGGGAGGGAGGAGACTACGCCTCAGTCAAACAGGCTCTAGAGGTAGGGATGAAGGGACGAGAGGAAAGGAGGAGGGAGGAAGGAGACTACGCCTCAGTCAAACAGGCTCTAGAGGTAGGGATGAAGGGACGAGAGGAAAGGAGGAGGGAGGAAGGAGACTACGCCTCAGTCAAACAGGCTCTAGAGGTAGGGATGAAGGGACGAGAGGAAAGGAGGGGGGAGGAAGGAAGGGAGGGGATGGAGGAGGAAGGAGACTATGCCTCAGTCAAACAGGCTCTAGAGGTAGTGAGGCAGGGACGAGAGGAAAGGAGGAGGGAGGAAGGGAGGGGATGGAGGAGAAAGGAGACTATGCACCTCAGTCAAACAGGCTCTAGAGGTAGGGATGAAGGGACGAGAGGAAAGGAGGAGGGAGGAAGGAGACTACGCCTCAGTCAAACAGGCTCTAGAGGTAGGGATGAAGGGACGAGAGGAAAGGAGGAGGGAGGAAGGAGACTACGCCTCAGTCAAACAGGCTCTAGAGGTAGGGATGAAGGGACGAGAGGAAAGGAGGAGGGAGGAAGAAGACTACGCCTCAGTCAAACAGGCTCTAGAGGTAGGGATGAAGGGACGAGAGGAAAGGAGGAGGGAGGAAGGAGACTACGCCTCAGTCAAACAGGCTCTAGAGGTAGGGATGAAGGGACGAGAGGAAAGGAGGGGGAGGAAGGAAGGGAGGGGATGGAGGAGGAAGGAGACTATGCCTCAGTCAAACAGGCTCTAGAGGTAGGGATGAAGGGACGAGAGGAAAGGAGGGGGAGGAAGGAAGGGAGGGGATGGAGGAGGAAGGAGACTATGCCTCAGTCAAACAGGCTCTAGAGGTAGGGATGAAGGGACGAGAGGAAAGGAGGAGGGAGGAAGGAGACTACGCCTCAGTCAAACAGGCTCTAGAGGTAGGGATGAAGGGACGAGAGGAAAGGAGGAGGGAGGGAGGAGACTACGCCTCAGTCAAACAGGCTCTAGAGGTAGGGATGAAGGGACGAGAGGAAAGGAGGAGGGAGGAAGGAGACTACGCCTCAGTCAAACAGGCTCTAGAGGTAGGGATGAAGGGACGAGAGGAAAGGAGGAGGGAGGAAGGAGACTACGCCTCAGTCAAACAGGCTCTAGAGGTAGGGATGAAGGGACGAGAGGAAAGGAGGGGGAGGAAGGAAGGGAGGGGATGGAGGAGGAAGGAGACTATGCCTCAGTCAAACAGGCTCTAGAGGTAGTGAGGCAGGGACGAGAGGAAAGGAGGAGGGAGGAAGGGAGGGGATGGAGGAGAAAGGAGACTATGCACCTCAGTCAAACAGGCTCTAGAGGTAGGGATGAAGGGACGAGAGGAAAGGAGGAGGGAGGAAGGAGACTACGCCTCAGTCAAACAGGCTCTAGAGGTAGGGATGAAGGGACGAGAGGAAAGGAGGAGGGAGGAAGGAGACTACGCCTCAGTCAAACAGGCTCTAGAGGTAGGGATGAAGGGACGAGAGGAAAGGAGGAGGGAGGAAGGAGACTACGCCTCAGTCAAACAGGCTCTAGAGGTAGGGATGAAGGGACGAGAGGAAAGGAGGAGGGAGGAAGGAGACTACGCCTCAGTCAAACAGGCTCTAGAGGTAGGGATGAAGGGACGAGAGGAAAGGAGGAGGGAGGAAGGAGACTACGCCTCAGTCAAACAGGCTCTAGAGGTAGGGATGAAGGGATGAGAGGAAAGGAGGGGGGAGGAAGGAAGGGAGGGGATGGAGGAGGAAGGAGACTATGCCTCAGTCAAACAGGCTCTAGAGGTAGGGATGAAGGGACGAGAGGAAAGGAGGGGGGAGGAAGGAAGGGAGGGGATGGAGGAGGAAGGAGACTATGCCTCAGTCAAACAGGCTCTAGAGGTAGGGATGAAGGGACGAGAGGAAAGGAGGAGGGAGGAAGGAGACTACGCCTCAGTCAAACAGGCTCTAGAGGTAGGGATGAAGGGACGAGAGGAAAGGAGGAGGGAGGGAGGAGACTACGCCTCAGTCAAACAGGCTCTAGAGGTAGGGATGAAGGGACGAGAGGAAAGGAGGAGGGAGGAAGGAGACTACGCCTCAGTCAAACAGGCTCTAGAGGTAGGGATGAAGGGACGAGAGGAAAGGAGGAGGGAGGAAGGAGACTACGCCTCAGTCAAACAGGCTCTAGAGGTAGGGATGAAGGGACGAGAGGAAAGGAGGAGGGAGGAAGGAAGGGAGGGGATGGAGGAGGAAGGAGACTATGCCTCAGTCAAACAGGCTCTAGAGGTAGGGATGAAGGGACGAGAGGAAAGGAGGAGGGAGGAAGGAGACTACGCCTCAGTCAAACAGGCTCTAGAGGTAGTGAGGCAGGGACGAGAGGAAAGGAGGAGGGAGGAAGGGAGGGGATGGAGGAGAAAGGAGACTATGCACCTCAGTCAAACAGGCTCTAGAGGTAGGGATGAAGGGACGAGAGGAAAGGAGGAGGGAGGAAGGAGACTACGCCTCAGTCAAACAGGCTCTAGAGGTAGGGATGAAGGGACGAGAGGAAAGGAGGAGGGAGGAAGGAGACTACGCCTCAGTCAAACAGGCTCTAGAGGTAGGGATGAAGGGACGAGAGGAAAGGAGGAGGGAGGAAGGAAGGGAGGGGATGGAGGAGGAAGGAGACTATGCCTCAGTCAAACAGGCTCTAGAGGTAGGGATGAAGGGACGAGAGGAAAGGAGGAGGGAGGAAGGAGACTACGCCTCAGTCAAACAGGCTCTAGAGGTAGGGATGAAGGGACGAGAGGAAAGGAGGAGGGAGGAAGGAGACTACGCCTCAGTCAAACAGGCTCTAGAGGTAGGGATGAAGGGACGAGAGGAAAGGAGGGGGAGGAAGGAAGGGAGGGGATGGAGGAGGAAGGAGACTATGCCTCAGTCAAACAGGCTCTAGAGGTAGGGATGAAGGGACGAGAGGAAAGGAGGAGGGAGGAAGGAGACTACGCCTCAGTCAAACAGGCTCTAGAGGTAGGGATGAAGGGACGAGAGGAAAGGAGGAGGGAGGAAGGAAGGGAGGGGATGGAGGAGGAAGGAGACTATGCCTCAGTCAAACAGGCTCTAGAGGTAGGGATGAAGGGACGAGAGGAAAGGAGGAGGGAGGAAGGAGACTACGCCTCAGTCAAACAGGCTCTAGAGGTAGGGATGAAGGGACGAGAGGAAAGGAGGAGGGAGGAAGGAGACTACGCCTCAGTCAAACAGGCTCTAGAGGTAGGGATGAAGGGACGAGAGGAAAGGAGGGGGAGGAAGGAAGGGAGGGGATGGAGGAGGAAGGAGACTATGCCTCAGTCAAACAGGCTCTAGAGGTAGGGATGAAGGGACGAGAGGAAAGGAGGAGGGAGGAAGGAGACTACGCCTCAGTCAAACAGGCTCTAGAGGTAGGGATGAAGGGACGAGAGGAAAGGAGGAGGGAGGAAGGAGACTACGCCTCAGTCAAACAGGCTCTAGAGGTAGGGATGAAGGGACGAGAGGAAAGGAGGGGGAGGAAGGAAGGGAGGGGATGGAGGAGGAAGGAGACTATGCCTCAGTCAAACAGGCTCTAGAGGTAGGGATGAAGGGACGAGAGGAAAGGAGGAGGGAGGAAGGAGACTACGCCTCAGTCAAACAGGCTCTAGAGGTAGGGATGAAGGGACGAGAGGAAAGGAGGAGGGAGGAAGGAAGGGAGGGGATGGAGGAGGAAGGAGACTATGCCTCAGTCAAACAGGCTCTAGAGGTAGGGATGAAGGGACGAGAGGAAAGGAGGAGGGAGGAAGGAGACTACGCCTCAGTCAAACAGGCTCTAGAGGTAGGGATGAAGGGACGAGAGGAAAGGAGGAGGGAGGAAGGAGACTACGCCTCAGTCAAACAGGCTCTAGAGGTAGGGATGAAGGGACGAGAGGAAAGGAGGGGGGAGGAAGGAAGGGAGGGGATGGAGGAGGAAGGAGACTATGCCTCAGTCAAACAGGCTCTAGAGGTAGTGAGGCAGGGACGAGAGGAAAGGAGGAGGGAGGAAGGAGACTACGCCTCAGTCAAACAGGCTCTAGAGGTAGGGATGAAGGGACGAGAGGAAAGGAGGAGGGAGGAAGGAGACTACGCCTCAGTCAAACAGGCTCTAGAGGTAGGGATGAAGGAACGAGAGGAAAGGAGGAGGGAGGAAGGAGACTATGCCTCAGTCAAACAGGCTCTAGAGGTAGGGATGAAGGGACGAGAGGAAAGGAGGGGGGAGGAAGGAAGGGAGGGGATGGAGGAGGAAGGAGACTGCACCTCAGTCAGACGGGCTCTGGAAGTAGGGAAGAAGGAAGGAGAGGGAGGGTTGAAGGAGTAAGGGGAAAGGGAGGGATAAAGATGTGGAGAGAGGGAGGAAGGGGGGGAGAAGGGAGAGAGGGAAAGTATACTACACCTCCCTCCAACAAGCTTTAGAGGTAGGGATGGAGGGAGGAGTGGGAGGGGAGAAGGAGGGAGGAATGGAGAGAGATGGAAGGGAGGGAGAGAGAGAGGAAGAGGGAAGGGTGGGAGGGAGGGATAAATAGGTCTCAGTTCAAGTACAACATCAATAAACATGATACAATTTGCTATCCCGATACCATATAACTAAGTAAACATCCGTTGTAATTCCCTCTCCCGCCTGTAGGAGGCAGAGATCTACTTCCGGATCAACATTAACTGTATAGACCCGTTGGGCCGCACAGCTCTGCTGATCGCTATTGAGAATGAGAACCTCGAGATTATAGAACTGCTGCTCAGCTATAACGTGTACATCGGTGATGCTCTCCTACACGCCATCCGTAAAGAGGTGGTGGGGGCCGTGGAAATGCTGCTCAACCACAAGAAGCCCAGCGGGGAGAAACAGGTATTTGCACCCTTTTCTTGAGTGTTGGCTATAGACACCTGGAGGAGGGGTTCACCTGATACAGCACAACACACTGTGCTTGTGTTATCACCTACATACCAATAGGCTACCTGCTTTACAATCAGATTGGTCTAGAGAAAGGCCTTAGAGGGATGAAGGGATGAGAGGAAAGGAGACCAGACATGTCGATATATATATATATTTTTTTACCTTTATTTAACCAGGCAAGTCAGTTAAGAACAAATTCTTATTTTCAATGACGGCCTGGTAACAGTGGGTTAACTGCCTGTTCAGGGGCAGAACTACAGATTTGTACCTTGTCAGCTCGGGGGTTTGAACTCGCAACCTTCCAGTTACTAGTCCAACGCTCTAACCACTAGGCTACCCTGCCGCCCCAGAACAGAACAGTCTCTACTACAGTGCCTTGCTACAGTGCCTTGCCTCGGCCCCCTTGAACTTTGCGACCTTTTGCCACATTTCAGGCTTCAAACATAAAGATATAAAACTGTTTTTTTTGTGAAGAATCAACAACAAGTGGGACACAATCATGAAGTGGAACGACATTTATTGGATATTTCAAACTTTTTTAACAAATCAAAAACTGAAAAATTGTCCGTGCAAAATTATTCAGCCCCCTTAAGTTAATACTTTGTAGCGGCACCTTTTGCTGCGATTACAGCTGGGGTATGTCGCTTGGGGTATGTCTCTATCAGTTTTGGACATCGAGAGACTGACATTTTTTTCCCATTCCTCCTTGCAAAACAGCTCGAGCTCAGTGAGGTTGGATGGAGAGCATTTGTGAACAGCAGTTTTCAGTTCTTTCCACAGATTCTCGATTGGATTCAGGTCTGGACTTTGACTTGGCCACTCTAACACCTGGATATGTTTATTTTTGAACCATTCCATTGTAGATTTTGCTTTATGTTTTGGATCACTGTCTTGTTGGAAGACAAATCTCCGTCCCAGTTTCAGGTCTTTTGCAGACTCCATCAGGTTTTCTTCCAGAATGGTCCTGTATTTGGCTCCATCCATCTTCCCATCAATTTTAACCATCTTCCTTGTCCCTGCTGAAGAAAAGCAGGCCCAAACCATGATGCTGCCACCACCATGTTTGACAGTGGGGATGGTGTGTTCAGGGTGATGAGCTGTGTTGCTTTTACGCCAAACATAACGTTTTGCATTGTTGCCAAAAAGTTCAATTTTGGTTTCATCTGACCAGAGCACCTTCTTCCACATGTTTGGTGTGTCTCCCAGGTGGCTTGTGGCAAACTTTAAACAACACTTTTTATGGATATCTTTAAGAAATGGCTTTCTTCTTGCCACTCTTCCATAAAGGCCAGATTTGTGCAATATACGACTGATTGTTGTCCTATGGACAGAGTCTCCCACCTCAGCTGTAGATCTCTGCAGTTCATCCAGAGTGATCATGGGCCTCTTGGCTGCATCTCTGATCAGTCTTCTCCTTGTATGAGCTGAAAGTTTAGAGGGACGGCCAGGTCTTGGTAGATTTGCAGTGGTCTGATACTCCTTCCATTTCAATATTATCGCTTGCACAGTGCTCCTTGGGATGTTTAAAGCTTGGGGAATCTTTTTGTATCCAAATCCGGCTTTAAACTTCTTCACAACAGTATCTCGGACCTGCCTGGTGTGTTCCTTGTTCTTCATGATGCTCTCTGCGCTTTTAACGGACCTCTGAGACTATCACAGTGCAGGTGCATTTATACAGAGACTTGATTACACACAGGTGGATTGTATTTATCATCATTAGTCATTTAGGTCAACATTGGATCATTCAGAGATCCTCACTGAACTTCTGGAGAGAGTTTGCTGCACTGAAAGTAAAGGGGCTGAATAATTTTGCACGCCCAATTTTTCAGTTTTTGATTTGTTAAAAAAGTTTGAAATATCCAATAAATGTCGTTCCACTTCATGATTGTGTCCCACTTGTTGTTGATTCTTCACATAAAATACAGTTTTATATCTTTATGTTTGAAGCCTGAAATATGGCAAAAGGTCGCAAAGTTCAAGGGGGCCGAATACTTTCGCAAGGCACTGTATATGCACTCTTCTTGTTTCCCTGTGTTTTACACTACCCCATCCCCTCCCAGGCACATACTCATTCCTATAAGGATTACTTCAACCCTATTTTATTTGTCATGGAATAGATCAGCTATGAAATTAGCAGATTTGAGTCTATTAAATAACATTACTTGCATCACTTCTAATCCCGCCCCCTTCTTATATATAATGCCAACCCCCCTCTCCCCTGGTTAGGGGACTCGGTGGAAAACATTAACATTCAACCCGAACTGAAAGCTACCAGGAGAAAATGTACATGTGCAATTTAGAAATGTTTCTCCATGCCATTACACACTGTATATTTGAACCATTCGATGTTGGTGAATTATATATTCTTACTCCTCACATCTCTTGCTTCAGCACAGTGTCTCTCTCTTCTGCACATAATTCCCTTTTCACTTCTCTCTCTGTATGTGTTGGTCTACTCTAATTAACTAGTTCTCTCAGGACTGCAATGAGATATGCTACTCTGGGCAGTTTACACATTTTCCCCATACACTTGCACTCTGGATATTTGAACCATAATTCTTACTATATATTCTCCACAGCATGTCTTCCCTCTCTGTGTTGATCTTGGTTGCGTCCCAAAATGGCACCCTATTCCATATAGTGCACACAACCCTATAAGCCCTTATCAAAATGAGTGCACTATGTAGGGAATATGGTGCCATTGAGACTTAGCCATGAACAGGTGAACAGAGGTATGATAAACCAGACAGGGGGAGGCTTTACTCTGCTCATCACTTTATTTAAATCACTGCTGATCCACTAAACTAGATCCTCCTAATCACATCTCCTCGCCCTCCCGTGATTCCTCTGTTTGCAGTCTGTTTACTTATGCACTCGCTTCGTGATATGTTAATCATCGGATTTACATGTCTGTTGATCACTATAGCAAACGAGTCAATAGGCAGGTACTGTCTTTCATTTGTATAGGCTACTGTATTTGTCTGATTTGTGTGTACAGTGATACATCTGTAGCCTATTGACGACATCTTGTTATGTGAAACTGTGACAAGGTTACATGGTCTCACCAGTCCTAAGGGCAGGCAGGCAGGCAGGCAGGCAGGCAGGCAGGCAGGCAGGCAGGCAGGCAGGCAGGCAGGCAGTAGGAAAAGGATAAGGTGCAAAAATATATTTGTCTAAATAACGGTAGTGATGGTAGAATAAATAAACATGTTGTGAAGATAGGCAAAATTACTTACAAAAACAAACGAACTAGGAGGGAAAATGTATTTCCCCGGTGCTCCAGGTAACCTAGTGGTTAAGAGCCTTGGCAAAGTAACTGAAAGGTTGCTGGTTCACTGTCCTGTATGCTCTGAAGGGGAGAGTAAACATATGTGAGTGGGGAGCGAGGGAGCTCCAAGAAGCAACACACAAGGACACGGTCAAAGTATTAAAAATACATGCTCAAACTGAAGGAAAATAACTTCACTAGAATCACATAGATAATTGGACACTTGCAAACAAGTATTTAGCAGCAGTGCACATGTTAAAAACAGTAACAATAAACACAGTAACATAATTAGGCCTAACTCAAGGGTACACAAGTGAGACCGGGGCTATGGCCATCACAGGCAAAACTCTTCCTAACAAAGGATACAATATCTTGAATTATGATATTAAGCTATTTAAACTGAACCATTTATCTTGAAAGAAGATATTTTAGTGTGACTATTACTCTTGTTTGTAGAGGGCCAAAAATAGAATGTGAAATGTAACCGGAAGACACAGTCCTGAAATGCATACAACTTTATAAAATACACTGCATTATCAAGTATATGATTTAGCTAGTTTTAAAACATGTAACAGAACAGAATACACACATACACATACACACACATACACACACACACACATACGCACACACACACATACACACACATACACACACACACACACACACACACATACACACACACACATACACACACACACACACACACACACACACACACACACACACACACACACACACACACACACACACACACACACACACACACACACACACACACACACACACACACACACACACACACACACACACACACACACACACACACACATACACATACACATACACATACACATACACATACACACATACACATACACATACACACACACACACACAAATACGGACACACATACCATTACAGAGAAAGTATATGGGGGCTGAACACTTCTCAAACACATTTTCAAAGACGTCAAAGAAAACTCCCACAGCACCAGTGCTGCTCTGAAACACTTTGGATTCAACTGAGACCCTTTTAACTAGATGGACAAGAACTCACAGAACCTTCCATTTGGTTAGCTATTGTATCACATCTGAGTTAGGATTCTGTCCCTCCATCGGATGGACAGAGAGGGAGTGATGGGCTGGCCAGGGCCTTTCTCCACCACTCTTCCTCCATCTCTACTGTATCTCCACCTCTCTTTCTCCACCTATCTTTCTCCATCTCTTCTGAGGGAGATTAGAGATAATGATAATAAGGTCAGACTCCATCTCAACAGCATGACCTAACTGCCAGCGATGCTAGTCATTGTTTCAACATCACATCGTTAATGCATGGTCCTCTGGACCATACGCATGCATGCACACATACCATCAGGAATCAATGACAAGAAGACCTGTGGTTTACGGGAACATCACTTAGATCTGAGTTGTTGTGATAAGGGGAACAGTAATGTAATCCTGTTAGCTAGTATTTCCTCGTACTTTAAGTGAAGTGGTCACTCAAGTGCCTCTTTCCTTATTATCTCCTCCCAGAGGGAGACCAATCAGACTGTGGTTGTGTCCCAGATGGTTCACTATACCCTATATAGTGCACTACTTTTGACCAGAGCCTTATGATGGTGCCATTTGGGATGCACACTAAATGATTAGACCCTGTCAATCAATCAATCAAACTGATTTATAAAGCAGATGTCATAAAGTGCTTTTACAGAAACCTAGCCTAAAACCCCAAAGAGCAAGCAATGCAGATGTAGGAGCATAGTGGCTGGCTAGGAAAAACTCCCTAGAAAGGCAGGAACCTATGAAGAAAATGAGAGAGGAATCAGGCTAGGGGTGGCCAGTCTTCTTCTGGCTGTGCCCGGTGGAGATTATAAGAGTACATGGTCATTAAGGCAAGATCATTCTTCAAGATGATCAAACATTCATAGATGACAAGCAGGGACAAATAACAATCATAGTGATTATACAGATATCCCAGGACAGGGCTAACCAGGCAGGATATATCCGCACCCACATTGCTAATGCACAGCCCCCACACTACCAGAGGGATATCAACAGACCACCAACTTATTTCACTGAGACAAGGTGGAGTATAGCCAACAAAGATCACCCCCCCCCCGCAAGAGCTCAAGGGTGCGCAAAACCAGACTGGAAGATCACTTCAGTGACTCAACCCACTCAATTAGAGTATAGCGATACTCAAAAGTTATGCACCCCTCCTAGGGTAGGCATGGAAGAGCACTAGCAAGCCAGTGACTCATACGGACACGCACACACACACACGCACGCACAATCACACACACACGCACACACACACACACACACAAAACACAGCTACTTCTCAAGTAAAACCTAAGCCATGTACCTCTATTGTATTGGTTCATAACGAAACATTATGGTATTGATATTGATAATACTACAATGTTGTTATTAATTCAGTTTTGTCTAATTCAGTTTTCTTCTTCAATCGATATCTGGATTGAACACATATCTTCTCTCTTGCCCATCATCATCCCTATTTGACTATAACCCTTATTTTTCTCTGCTCCGCCCTCCCTCCAGGTTCCTCCCATCCTATTGGACAAGCAGTTCTCTAACTTTACTCCTGACATCACACCCATCATCCTGGCAGCTCACACCAACAACTATGAGATCATCAAACTGCTGGTGCAGAAGGGGGTGTCCATGCCCCAGCCACATGAGGTGGGTCTGAACCAGGATATATGCTACACTATGGTGTAGTACTATGGTAAATGATTAAGTACTACGTGCTACAGTATGATATAGTATGTAATGTAGTACAGTACAATTGTCACAGCAGGCTACACGACACTATACAGTATGATACAATAGTAGAGTACAGTATGATAGTTCCAATACTGCCCTCCGTCCCCTAACTCTCCACTACCGGTGTGTGTACCAGGTGCGCTGTAACTGCATGGAGTGCGTGTCCAGCTCTGATGTGGATAGTCTGCGTCACTCCCGCTCACGTCTCAACATCTACAAGGCCCTGGCCAGCCCATCACTCCTGGCCCTCTCCAGTGAAGACCCTTTCCTCACAGCCTTCCAGCTTTCCTGGGAACTCCAGGAACTCAGCAAGGTGGGGGTTTTAACAGAGATTTGCTACGTTTATTTCATTTAATTCAATTGAGGTGGAGAATGAGTCAAAGAAGAATGAGGAGTTGTCTCAGCAGTGTAAGTACTTTATAAGCGGTTTATGGACTATGAATTGACTTTATCCTCTTCATTCTTATGTGGAACATAAGGCCTCCACAAGAGAGTGCACAGCGGCCCATCTTCTGCCTATTAGGAGATGGACCGTGTTGTATGACAGTGTTTTTTTGTGCTCGACTTTTAACTAACAGTTTATTCCTGCTTCAGGTGGAGAAAGAGATTATGTCAGAGTATGAGGAGTTGTCCTAGCCGTATAAAGGTTTCATAAAGAGTTATTAACTAGTTTATTGACTGTTAACTAACAGTTTCTGTCTGTTTCAGGTGGAGAAAGAGTTTATGTCGGAGTATGAGGAGTTGTCCTAGCCATATAAAGGTTTCATAAAGAGTTATTAACTAGTTTATTGACTGTTAACTAACAGTTTCTGTCTGTTTCAGGTGGAGAAAGAGTTTATGTCGGAGTATGAGGAGTTGTCCTAGCCGTATAAAGGTTTTATAAAGAGTTATTAACTAGTTTATTGACTGTTAACTAACAGTTTCTGTCTGTTTCAGGTGGAGAAAGAGTTTATGTCGGAGTATGAGGAGTTGTCCTAGCCGTATAAAGGTTTCATAAAGAGTTATTAACTAGTTTATTGACTGTTAACTAACAGTTTCTGTCTGTTTCAGGTGGAGAAAGAGTTTATGTCGGAGTATGAGGAGTTGTCCTAGCCGTATAAAGGTTTCATAAAGAGTTATTAACTAGTTTATTGACTGTTAACTAACAGTTTCTGTCTGTTTCAGGTAGAGAAAGAGTTTATGTCGGAGTATGAGGAGTTGTCCTAGCCGTATAAAGGTTTTATAAAGAGTTATTAACTAGTTTATTGACTGTTAACTAACAGTTTCTGTCTGTTTCAGGTGGAGAATGAGTTTATGTCGGAGTATGAAGAGTTATCTCAGCAGTGTAAACAGTTTGCCAAGGACCTGTTGGACCAAACCAGAAGTTCTAGAGAACTAGAGCTGATCCTGAACTACAGAGATGACATCAACCCTCTACTGGATGAGAACACCAACGATCTGGCCAGACTCAAACTGGCTATCAAATACACACAGAAAGAGGTAAGACATAACCCATGTTTCCTCAGAAAGGTGTGTTTATTCTTATTTTACTGCATGTTGAAGCTCAGCCAGTTGGCTCTTCCTCCCAATGTCTTTAGTACAGCTGAGGGTTTTACATGTTGTATTTCAGTGGATAAAGCACGAAGCTAATGTCTGCTGTTATCTCTAAGATAGGATTTAGAAGTAGTAGATGGCCAGATTGGGGTGGACACTTCCTATGGGAGTTGTAATTTTGTGGTAATCACCAGGTTGTGTCTGAAAATGGCATCTTTCCTCAGTGAAACAACACATTACTTGAGCGATGCCTCAGTCTGCTGTCCAGTCCCTTGATGGGAACGTAATGAAACATAATGATAAAGTAATAAGGATGCTACTAATAGGATAATGTTTGCTTGGAATACTAACTCGCAATACATCTAAATTACCCAGAAAGCAGCATGTTGCACAGGAAAACAACAACCTTGGTCTTGTCCTATATGGCACCCTATTCCCTAGTACAGTTCTGAAATGGAAGTTGTGAAATGTTGCCCCCTCCTGAGTAGAAGGGGACACGGCATCTGTACTCACGTAGAGAGTGAAGATGACTGAGAACTGCAGAAAAAACACACACACTCATTGCATAATACTTTTAACCCTTTCCGTGAGACGGACATTTACAGTATGACACTGCTGAAAATACACAACATGCTATATCCCTTTAGGGTTAGGGAGAGACATTTATAAGAACTCCATGTTCCTGTTTGAAAGAGTGCCTGTCCGTCAAATCTGTTCCTCATGAAACATTGTTATGTTTTTCTCTTTGGGAGATTTGATTGAACCATCTGCACTGCTCTGTGTGACGGTGAGGTTAATCTCAGTCTAACCGAATTACGAACACATTACAACCAAATGGATCCCCATCACTTAGAGCAGGGCATTGTGGGTATGAGGTCATCAGTGATGTCATCAGTCAGAGAGCGACTGAGACAGAGTGTGTTTTAGATGGTCCCTGAGACAGTCAGAGTATTTCTTATCAAACCTTGTGAGCAGAGGCAGATCTGAAAGAAATGCCCTTTTCACAGTACTGAGCCGAGTTGAGCCAAGCTGTAATGGTCTTGTTACACATCCACCGCAGTTCCTGGAACTGTGCTGACAAGGACAATATGAAGAGAAAGCATCCGGCACAGCGCAGTACAGTGTGTGAGGAGGATATTAGAGAGGAACAAAGATGCCAAGGAGGGACACTTGGGACCAGGGCAGGGACAGCTGGTAACACTCACCAGAATGATCAGGATGATTAAGGTCTGGAGGTGCTGCTGGACTAAACCAGACTAAACAGTCATTGACTGCAGCCCAAATGGCACATATGGTGTAATTTGGACCTCCTCCATTAGCTGAGTGTGTTAACTGCTGTACCCAACTGTCCAACTGTCAGTATGCTCTATGCTGTACTCAACTGCCCAGGCAACTGTTTTTGTGTCAGTTGTTTGTCAATGTGGAGTGGAAAGTAAATGAGAAAGAAATGTAAACATTGTGAAGTTGCATTAGACACACGTCTCCACTAACAACTAATTAGTAATGTATCATAAAGGCTGACTCCCTCCCTCCCTCCCTCCCTACTCTTTGCCCTCTCCCTTCTCCCTCTCCTTCTCTCTCACCCTCTCCCTCCCTCCCTCCCTCCCTCCCTCCCTCCCTCCCTCCCTACTCTTTGCCCTCTCCCTTCTCCCTCTCCTTCTCCCTCCCTCCCTCCCTCCCTCCCTCCCTCCCTCCCTCCCTCCCTCCCTCCCTCCCTCCCTCCCTCCCTACTCTTTGCCCTCTCCCTTCTCCCTCTCCTTCTCTCTCCCCCTCTCCCTCCCTCCCTCCCTCCCTCCCTCCCTACTCTTTGCCCTCTGCCTTCTCCCTCTAATTCTCTCTCCCCCTCTCCATCGCTCCCTCCCTCCCCTTTCTCCTCCCTTCTCTCTTTTCCTCCCCTCCTTCCTTCCTCAATCTCCCTCCTCCAGTTTGTAGCCCAGCCTAACTGTCAGCAGCTGCTTGCATCTCGTTGGTACGATGAGTTCCCTGGGTGGAGGCGTCGTCACTGGGCAGTGAAGTTCCTAACCTGTGTCTTCATCGGCCTCCTCTTCCCCCTCTTATCCTTCTGCTACCTGGTCTCTCCTAAGAGCCGCTATGGACACTTCATCAGGCAAGTAGACTAGAGGTTAGATAGGCAGGCCAGCAACCGAAGGGTTGCCAGTTTGAATCCCTGGTCTGATGGGAAAAATCTGTCAGGAAGCTGAAGTTGAATTTCTGTTAGAACTATTGGTCAATTAAGTAATCTTCTTCTTCCTCATTAGGAAGCCCTTCATCAAGTTTATCTGCCACACAACGTCGTATCTTACCTTCCTGTTCCTCCTGCTGCTGGCCTCCCAGCACATCGTCTCTACAGACCCTAACAGACAGGGGCCGCCTCCTACTGTGGTGGAATGGATGATACTACCCTGGGTACTGGGTAAGAAAGTGTGTGTGTGTGTGTGTGTGTTTTACGTGCGCAGAGTTGCACAACATAGTTGATCAAGAAAGGAAAGACTTGGACACGTGCTTCATTGATACAAACAACATGTCAACTCCACAGAAGGTCAGCTGATATTAGAGTAATTTGAGACATACCAAGTGGACTGCTATTGATGTTAATGATAGTTGATGACAATTCTGACAGGAAAGGGTGGAAACCAAGCTTGTGTTTCAGCCAAATACTCTATCAACTGTTTACACCTGGTTTTCATGCATTGAACGCACACTGCATTGTAAGACAACCCAGCCCATGTGTGTCCTATGTAACTTCCATTATGGTGTTCTGTAGGATCTTCATTTGAGCCAGTTTGCTACAGCAGGAAACAAATCCTGCAGCACCAGGAAATGTGAATTATTATGTGGATTATAATTAATGGACATTTTGATAGGGGTTGATACATTTTTCATTAGGGCAAACTTTAGAAGCCTTGTTAAAACTCAAATACACTACACGTTTGCATTTCCTGCTATGCAGGAACATCCTCAGAAAACAAGAAAAGTGATACAATGAAGATCCTACATCTGTACACACACATGCATACTGAGTCACTTTACCCTGCCTTGTACATATCTCCCTGAAATACTGGTATGATCTGGTACTGGTACTCCCTCTATATTTTGTTCCGCTTGTGTTACTAATTATTATAATAGTTCTGCATCATTTGGAGGGGCTCGTAAGCAAGCATTTCAAGGTTAAGTCTTGTATTTGGCGCATGTGACAAATACAATTTGATTTGATTTTAACACTCCCTCTTCACCTGAGGAATGTGGCTGTAGATCAGAGAAGTGAGACAGACATGATAAATTAGCTCTGTCGGGCGTCAAACAGGCATGACAACCCTAACCCTAGGACTGCGTCCCAAATGGCACCATTTTCCCAATTTAGATCACTACTTTTGACCAGGCCCCCACAGGCCCTCTTCAAAAGTAGTGCACTATGTAGGGGATAGGGTGAGTTACATAGGGCTCAGGTCAAAGTAATGTACTTTGTAAGAGACAAGGTGCTATTTGGGACATTATCATAACCTGCTGGTCTGTTCTCTGTCCTGTAGGCTTCATCTGGGCAGAGATTAAACAGATGTGGGATGGAGGGTTCCAGGACTACATCCATGACTGGTGGAACCTCATGGACTTTGTTATGAACTCTCTGTACCTGGCTACCATCTCTTTGAAGTTCGTTGCCTATGTCAAGGTATGATGGTTGTTGTGTACGAGATAATATGAAATACGCTTGAAATACCCTCTCTCCCACAGTAGACTCTGACCTGTCCCCTCTGTGTCTCCCTCTCTCCCACAGTAGACTCTGACCTGTCCCCTCTGTGTCTCCCTCTCTCCCACAGTAGACTCTGACCTGTCCCCTCTGTCTCCCTCTCTCCCACAGTAGACTCTGACCTGTCCCCTCTGTGTCTCCCTCTCTCCCACAGTAAACTCTGACCTATCCCCTCTGTGTCTCCCTCTCTCCCACAGTAGACTCTGACCTATCCCCTCTGTGTCTCCCTCTCTCCCACAGTAGACTCTGACCTATCCCCTCTGTGTCTCCCTCTCTCCCACAGTAGACTCTGACCTATCCCCTCTGTCTCCCTCTCTCCCACAGTAGACTCTGACCTGTCCCCTCTGTCTCCCTCTCTCCCACAGTAGACTCTGACCTGTCCCCTCTGTGTCTCCCTCTCTCCCACAGTAGACTCTGACCTATCCCCTCTGTGTCTCCCTCTCTCCCACAGTAGACTCTGACCTATCCCCTCTGTGTCTCCCTCTCTCCCACAGTAGACTCTGACCTGTCCCCTCTGTCTCCCTCTCTCCCACAGTAGACTCTGACCTGTCCCCTCTGTCTCCCTCTCTCCCACAGTAGACTCTGACCTGTCCCCCCTGTGTCTCCCTCTCTCCCACAGTAGACTCTGACCTGTCCCCTCTGTCTCCCTCTCTCCCACAGTAGACTCCGACCTGTCCCCTCTGTCTCCCTCTCTCCCACAGTAGACTCTGACCTGTCCCCCCTGTGTCTCCCTCTCTCCCACAGTAGACTCTGACCTGTCCCCTCTGTCTCCCTCTCTCCCACAGTAGACTCTGACCTATCCCCTCTGTGTCTCCCTCTCTCCCACAGTAGACTCTGACCTGTCCCCTCTGTCTCCCTCTCTCCCACAGTAGACTCTGACCTGTCCCCTCTGTGTCTCCCTCTCTCCCACAGTAGACTCTGACCTATCCCCTCTGTGTCTCCCTCTCTCCCACAGTAGACTCTGACCTGTCCCCTCTGTCTCCCTCTTTCCCACATTAGACTCTGACCTGTCCCCCCTGTGTCTCCCTCTCTCCCACAGTAGACTCTGACCTGTCCCCCCTGTGTCTCCCTCTCTCCCACAGTAGACTCTGACCTGTCCCCCCTGTGTCTCCCTCTCTCCCACAGTAGACTTTGACCTGTCCACCTCTGTGTCTCCCTCTCTCCCACAGTAGACTCTGACCTATCCCCTCTGTGTCTCCCTCTCTCCCACAGTAGACTCTGACCTATCCCCCCTGTGTCTCCCTCTCTCCCACAGTAGACTCTGACCTGTCCCCCCTGTGTCTCCCTCTCTCCCACAGTAGACTCTGACCTGTCCCCCCTGTGTCTCCCTCTCTCCCACAGTAGACTCTGACCTGTCCCCCCTCTGTCTCCCTCTTTCCCACAGTAGACTCTGACCTGTCCCCCCTGTGTCTCCCTCTCTCCCACAGTAGACTCTGACCTGTCCCCCCTGTGTCTCCCTCTCTCCCACAGTAGACTCTGACCTGTCCACCTCTGTGTCTCCCTCTCTCCCACAGTAGACTCTGACCTGTCCCCCCTGTGTCTCCCTCTCTCCCACAGTAGACTCTGACCTGTCCACCTCTGTGTCTCCCTCTCTCCCACAGTAGACTCTGACCTGTCCCCCCTGTGTCTCCCTCTCTCCCACAGTAGACTCTGACCTGTCGCCTCTGTGTCTCCCTCTCTCCCACAGTAGACTCTGACCTGTCCACCTCTGTGTCTCCCTCTCTCCCACAGTAGACTCTGACCTGTCGCCTCTGTGTCTCCCTCTCTCCCACAGTAGACTCTGACCTGTCCCCTCTGTGTCTCCCTCTCTCCCACAGTAGACTCTGACCTGTCCCCTCTGTGTCTCCCTCTCTCCCACAGTAGACTCTGACCTATCCCCTCTGTGTCTCCCTCTCTCTCACAGTACAGTGGCTTCAGGGCCAGAAATGAATGGCAGATGTGGCATCCTACCCTGGTAGCAGAGGCTGTGTTTGCCATCGCTAACATCTTCAGCTCCATCCGCCTCATCTCTCTGTTTACAGCTAACTCACACCTGGGACCTCTACAGGTCAGGATTATCATACAACTGCGTTTCTGTCATTATGTCCAGGAGTATATGTATTAAACGTCTTAGAGTAGGATTGCTGATTGAGGATCAGTTTTTCCTTTTAATTCGCAATGAATAATGTTACATGGTCAGGGGAGGACCTGATCCTATATCAGCAATCATACTCTGATAAGATTGGTACACATGGCCCCTGATCTGTAATGCACTTTGAGCTGCAATTTATTGTATGAAAGGTTCTCGTTTATGATGATGATGACTATGATGATGAATATGATGATAATCCTCATTATTCCAGATCTCTCTGGGCAGGATGCTGCTGGACATCCTTAAGTTCCTGTTTATCTACTGCCTGGTGCTCCTGGCCTTCGCTAACGGGCTCAACCAGCTCTACTTCTACTACGAGACAGACGAGGGACTGAAGGGATGCAAGGGCATCCGCTGCGCAACACAGAACAACGCTTTCTCAACGTTAGTAAAGACCATGCCATTATAATGTGTTTGTTTGTAAAATTTTGGTAACTTTCCCAATATTCCCAGAATCAGGAGGCAATTATCATTTTTGTAATTTAGGCGGATATGTATGTTTTGACAATTACCTGGATTGTGGCAAAAGTAGAATGGTAGCCTGTTATGATAAATTGACTATTCTTGTAAATCCTGCTTACCTTATATATTTAGAAATATAACCCTTCCTCTCTCATCCCTTTCTACTCTCTCTCTCTCTCTCTCTCTCTCTCTCTCTCTCTCGCTCTTTCTCTCTCTCTCTCTTTCTCTTTCTCTCTCTCTCTCTCGCTCTCGCTCTCGTTCTCTCTCTCTCTCTCATCCCTTTCTACTCTCTCTCTCTCTCTCTCTCTCTCGCTCTCTCTCTCTCTCTCTCTCTCTCTCTCTCGCTCTCGCTCTCGTTCTCTCTCTCTCTCTCTCTCTCTCTCTCTCTCTCGCTCTCGCTCTCGTTCTCTCTCTCTCTCTCTCTCTCTCATCCCTTTCTACTCTCTCTCTCTCTATATATATCATCCCTTTCTACTCTCTCTCTCATCACTTTTTACTTTCTCGCTCTCTTTCTTTCATCCCTTTCTACTCTCTCTCTCTCTCATCCCTTTCTACTCTCTCTCTCCTCCATTTTCTACTCTCTCTCTCTCTCTCTCTCTCACTCACTCCTTTAGGTTGTTTGAGACGCTCCAGTCGTTGTTCTGGTCTATCTTTGGGTTGATCAGTCTGTATGTGACCAACGTGGAGGCAGACCACCAGTTCACAGAGTTTGTAGGGGCCACCATGTTTGGAACCTATAATGTCATCTCTCTGGTGGTTCTACTCAACATGCTGATCGCCATGATGAACAACTCCTACCAACACATCGCTGTGAGTGTAACCCTAACCTTAACCCCAACACTAACCCCAGCCATGATGAACAACTCCTACCAACACATCGCTGTGAGTGTAACCCTAACCTTAACCCTAACACTAACCCCAACCAAGATGGACAAATTAACACATCGCTGTGAGTGTAACCCTAACCTTAACCCTAACACTAACCCCAACCAAGATGGACAAATTAACACATCGCTGTGAGTGTAACCCTAACCTTAACCCTAACACTAACCCCAGCCATGATGAACAACTTAACACATCGCTATGAGTGTAACCCTAACCTTAACCCTAACACTAACCCCAGCCATGATGAACAACTTAACACATCGCTGTGAGTGTAACCCTAACCTTAACCCTAACACTAACCCCAGCCATGATGAACAACTTAACACATCGCTGTGAGTGTAACCCTAACCTTAACCCGAACACTAACCCCAGCCATGATGAACAACTTAACACATCGCTGTGAGTGTAACCCTAACCTTAACCCGAACACTAACCCCAGCCATGATGAACAACTCCTACCAACACATCGCTGTGAGTGTAACCCTAACCTTAACCCTAACACTAACCCCAACCAAGATGAACAACTTAACACATCGCTGTGAGTGTAACCCTAACCTTAACCCTAGCACTAACCCCAACCAAGATGGACAAATTAACACATCGCTGTGAGTCTAACCCTAACCTTAACCCTAACACTAACCCCAACCAAGATGGACAAATTAACACATCGCTGTGAGTGTAACCCTAACCTTAACCCTAACACTAACCCCAGCCATGATGAACAACATAACACATCGCTGTGAGTGTAACACTAACCCCAGCCATGATGAACAACTTAACACATCGCTGTGAGTGTAACCCTAAGCTTAACCCTAACACTAACCCCAGCCATGATGAACAACTTAACACATCGCTGTGAGTGTAACCCTAACCTTAACCCTAGCACTAACCCCAACCAAGATGGACAAATTAACACATCGCTGTGAGTGTAACCCTAACCTTAACCCTAACACTAACCCCAGCCATGATGAACAACTTAACACATCGCTGTGAGTGTAACCCTAACCTTAACCCTAACACTAACCCCAGCCATGATGAACAACTTAACACATCGCTGTGAGTGTAACCCTAACCTTAACCCTAACACTAACCCCAGCCATGATGAACAACTTAACACATCGCTGTGAGTGTAACCCTAACCTTAACCCTAGCACTAACCCCAACCAAGATGGACAAATGAACACATCGCTGTGAGTGTAACCCTTACCCTAACCTTAACCCTAACACTAACCCCAGCCATGATGAACAACTTAACACATCGCTGTGAGTGTAACCCTAACCTTAACCCTAACACTAACCCCAGCCATGATGAACAACTTAACACATCGCTGTGAGTGTAACCCTAACCTTAACCCTAACACTAACCCCAGCCATGATGAACAACTTAACACATCGCTGTGAGTGTAACCCTAACCTTAACCCTAACACTAACACCAGCCATGATGAACAACTCCTACCAACACATCGCTGTGAGTGTAACCCTAACCTTAACCCTAACACTAACCCCAGCCATGATGAACAACTCCTACCAACACATCGCTGTGAGTGTAACCCTAACCTTAACCCTAACACTAACCCCAGCCATGATGAACAACATAACACATTGCTGTGAGTGTAACCCTAACCTTAACACTAACACTAACCCTAGCCATGATGAACAACTTAACACATCGCTGTGAGTGTAACCCTAACCTTAACCCTAACACTACCCCAGCCATGATGAACAACTTAACACATCGCTGTGAGTGTAACCCTAACCTTAACCCTAACACTAACCCCAACCATGATGGACAACTTAACACATCGCTGTGAGTGTAACCCTAACCTTAACCCTAACACTAACCCCAGCCATGATGAACAACTTAACACATCGCTGTGAGTGTAACCCAAACCTTAACCCTAACACTAACCCCAACCATGATGGACAACTTAACACATCGCTGTGAGTGTAACCCTAACCTTAACCCTAACACTAACCCCAGCCATGATGAACAACTTAACACATCGCTGTGAGTGTAACCCTAACCTTAACCCTAACACTAACCCCAGCCAAGATGGACAACTTAACACAACTCTGTGAGTGTAACCCTGACCTTAACCCTAACACTAACCCCAGCCATGATGGACAACTGCTACCAACATATTGCTGTGAGTCTTACTCTATCACTGGAATGCAAAATCATTCATTCATTCACTTGTTTGTTTATGAGTCCAACAACCTGTCTGCTGTCATTTAATATCACACAGTTTTGTTCATATCACTTGTTCAGTTGCTTAGCATGTGTTGTTTCTGTTCAGGATCATGCAGACATTGAGTGGAAGTTTGCAAGAACCAAGTTGTGGATGAGTTACTTTGAAGAGGGGGGGACTCTGCCTTCTCCATTCAACATCATCCCTAGCCCCAAGTCAATCTGGTACTTCATCTGCTGGATCAAGAAACACATCTTCAAGATCACCAGGGCCAAGAAAACAGAAACATTTGGATCCATAGGGGTGAGGATGTGGTCTCTAGTCTACATCAACAGTACTTTTACTGAACACTAGGGTTGCAAAATTCTAGTGAAGTTACTGGAGTTCTGCAACTCCACTGACCAGCTTCCAGTTGAAACTCCTTCTCTTCTCTGCTCTCAGTGGGTTGTTCACAACGAATTATCATGAATGAAATGACCTGTTCTTCCCAGAATGGTTAGACGTGCATCATGAGACATAACTGTTCTGACAGCATCAGCAGTTAGAAGTTAAAGGGATGGTTTGGGATTTTGGCAAGTAACCCTTTTTATGTCTCTGCGTCCAGTATGAAGGAAGTTAGAGGTAGTTTCACAAGCCAATACTAACTAGCATACGCGCTAGCTTAGCGAAAAAGACGTAGCCCAAAGACGGGAAGTCTTCTCATACAGCTAGTTAGCATTGGCTCACAAAAACACCTCTACCTTCCTTCATACTGGATCCAGAGACATTACAATGGTATCCACGAGTTCATCTGACTCTGGAGAAGAAGATAAAGGGCTTCATTGCCCAAATCCCAAACTATCCCTTTAACAGAGAATGGGCAGGTGATGACAGCGCTAACTGGCCAACTCTCTACCAAGCAGGAAATCACATGAACTGATTAGTCATGCTGCCTGGTGTGCTTTTGGAGTAAATTAATGTTCCTCTTTTGTAGAGACGGGCTGCCTTAAACGTAAGAACAAACCACCAGTATCAGGTATTTATGTGTTTCTTTTTTCAATATAAAATTCATTATGTTTCAGTTTTCAATGTGTTTCATTCTGTAGATGCACATATTTTGAACTTGATTTTTCCCCAAATGGCAACCTATTCTCTATATAATGCACTACATTTATGGCCATGGTCAAAAGTTATGCACTACAGTATATAGGGAATAGGATGCCATTTGGAACACATCCCTGTACCTGTCCACTCTTAGGATGATGTTTTCCATATTATCGCCAGAAGTTGTTAGTAACCCAGCAGTGGATGTATTTGATAGGATTTTATCAACCTGTGGACTGTGTTGTTTTCAGGAGGTTTTGAGGAACCTGGTGAAGAGATATGTAGCAGCCATGATCAGAGATGCCAAGACAGAGGAAGGACTGACTGAGGAGAACTTTAAGGTCAGGTTTGGTTTCCTCTGACATTACACATGTATTTACAGTTATTTCTCTATCCAGCACCAGACAGGGACGACAGAAGAACAATAAGAATTGTTTCTCTATCCAGCACCAGACAGGGACGACAGAAGAACAATAAGAATTGTTTCTCTATCCAACACCAGACAGGGACGACAGAAGAACAATAAGAATTGTTTCTCTATCCAGCACCAGACAGGGACGACAGAAGAACAATAAGAATTGTTTCTCTATCCAGCACCAGACAGGGACGACAGAAGAACAATAAGAATTGTTTCTCTATCCAGCACCAGACAGGGACGACAGAAGAACAATAAGAATTGTTTCTCTATCCAGCACCAGACAGGGACGACAGAAGAACAATAAGAATTGTTTCTCTATCCAGCACCAGACAGGGACGACAGAAGAACAATAAGAATTGTTTCTCTATCCAGCACCAGACAGGGACGACAGAAGAACAATAAGAATTGTTTCTCTATCCAGCACCAGACAGGGACGACAGAAGAACAATAAGAATTGTTTCTCTATCCAGCACCAGACAGGGACGACAGAAGAACAATAAGAATTGTTTCTCTATCCAGCACCAGACAGGGACGACAGAAGAACAATAAGAATTGTTTCTCTATCCAGCACCAGACAGGGACGACAGAAGAACAATAAGAATTGTTTCTCTATCCAGCACCAGACAGGGACGACAGAAGAACAATAAGAATTGTTTCTCTATCCAGCACCAGACAGGGACGACAGAAGAACAATAAGAATTGTTTCTCTATCCAGCACCAGACAGGGACGACAGAAGAACAATAAGAATTGTTTCTCTATCCAGCACCAGACAGGGACGACAGAAGAACAATAAGAATTGTTCCTCTATCCAGCACCAGACAGGGACGACAGAAGAACAATAAGAATTGTTTCTCTATCCAGCACCAGACAGGGACGACAGAAGAACAATAAGAATTGTTTCTCTATCCAGCACCAGACAGGGACGACAGAAGAACAATAAGAATTGTTTCTCTATCCAGCAACAGACAGGGACGACAGAAGAACAATAAGAATTGTTTCTCTATCCAGCACCAGACAGGGACGACAGAAGAACAATAAGAATTGTTTCTCTATCCAGCACCAGACAGGGACGACAGAAGAACAATAAGAATTGTTTCTCTATCCAGCACCAGACAGGGACGACAGAAGAACAATAAGAATTGTTTCTCTATCCAGCACCAGACAGGGACGACAGAAGAACAATAAGAATTGTTTCTCTATCCAGCACCAGACAGGGACGACAGAAGAACAATAAGAATTGTTTCTCTATCCAGCACCAGACAGGGACGACAGAAGAACAATAAGAATTGTTTCTCTATCCAGCACCAGACAGGAACAACAGAAGAACAATAAGAATTTTTTCTCTATCCAGCACCAGACAGGGACGACAGAAGAACAATAAGAATTGTTTCTCTATCCAGCACCAGACAGGGACGACAGAAGAACAATAAGAATTGTTTCTCTATCCAGCACCAGACAGGGACGACAGAAGAACAATAAGAATTGTTTCTCTATCCAGCACCAGACAGGGACGACAGAAGAACAATAAGAATTGTTTCTCTATCCAGCACCAGACAGGGACGACAGAAGAACAATAAGAATTGTTTCTCTATCCAGCACCAGACAGGGACGACAGAAGAACAATAAGAATTGTTTCTCTATCCAGCACCAGACAGGGACGACAGAAGAACAATAAGAATTGTTTCTAACTCCAGCAATGAATGTTGATTAATGTGCACTGTCCACTGTAAATGTCATAAATAGATAAACAAGTTGTATGTGTGTATGTTTCTTTCCCCAGGAGCTGAAGCAGGACATCTCCAGCTTTAGGTATGAGGTCCTGGGGATGATGAAGGGGAAGGTGGGGCCCGGGGGTGGGGGCGTGGCTCTAGCAGAAAGTAAACCCAGTGAAGATGCAGGGGCCTCCATTCTGGTCTACCCTGACCACTCCTTCAAGTACTCCCCCAAGTTTTCCCCAGCCACGCCGAAGACCAACATGTTTCCCGACACCACATCCATACTCCAGCAGAGGGCAGCCCTCTCCTCCACCTCCTCCACATCCCCTTCCACCTCTCAGGGCTTGAACCGACTGGTCAACGGCTCTGTGGTACCCTCTTGGGCCTCCACTGACACCTCCTCCAGCCCCACCTCCTCCACTCCCATCTCCTCTTCCTCCTCCACTCCCATCTCCTCTTCCTCCTCCACTCCCATCCATGCCTCCACCAAAGACAGGCTGGCCAGGAAAGACTTTCCCAAAGTTATCTGTGACTTTGGGCTCTACTCTGTGTCTGAGGAGATGGGAGAAGTTGACCTGGAGGAGCTGGACTGTGATGGAGAGAAGGAGGAGCAGGGTGGAGCGAGGGAGAGGACGTGTACAGAGAAGGAAGACAATGAAGGGAGGGGAGAGTGAAGAGAGAAGGAGGAGCAGGGTGGAGCGAGGGAGAGGACGTGTACAGAGAAGGAAGAAAATTAAGAGAGGGGAGAGTGAAGAGAGAGAGTCCACGTTAAAACAGACGGTTGAGGATGAGATGTAGAAGGACTTATTTTAATGTATCATTATGATGCGTCTTCTTGGAGGCCTGTGTAGTAGCTCGCCTTGCTTCTCCAGAACCAATTCAGCTCTCAGACTAATATATTCTGGTCTATAAGACAGAATGTATAAGCTGGAAAACAGGAGACAAGAAGTCTGTTTCTTGGTCTGTGTCCCAAATAGCACCCTATTCTCTATATAGTGCACTGCATTTGACCAGGGGACAAAAGGGCTCTGGCCAAAAGTTGCGCACTGTGTAGGGAATAGGATGTCATGTGGAACAAGCAGATAAGACGTCATTCTCCGACCAGGATTTCTGAAAAACCTGGGAATTTGGGGAAAGTTACTGGAGTTTTGCCAACCTATACTGTACGTGATAGAACTATCAGTATTTTATTAACAGACCCTGTCTCTGCTACTTCTCCCAGTCAGCCCCCTGCTATTTGCAAAACAATCCTTTGCCATAATGTATAATGGAAAACGCTAATAAATCTTGCAGGTAGATCTATACAATGTCACACATTGGCAAATAAGTAGTTGGATGATGCTGTCTAGTCTATTATCTCGGGTGTTTCCCAAAAGGCACCTTATTCCCTATATAGTGCACTACTTTTGACCAGAGTCCTATGGGGCAACACCTGGAGTAGTATGCAGGTGTTCGCAGCGCTACTCCTGATGCTCGCAGGGCTACTCCTGATGCTCGCAGGGCTACTCCTGATGCTTGCAGGGCTACTCCTGATGCTTGCAGCGCTACTCCTGATGCTCGCAGGGCTACTCCTGATGCTTGCAGCGCTACTCCTGATGCTCACAGGGCTACTCCTGATGCTCGCAGGGCTACTCCTGATGCTCGCAGGGCTACTCCTGATGCTTGCAGCGCTACTCCTGATGCTCACAGGGCTACTCCTGATGCTCGCAGCGCTACTCCTGATGCTCGCAGCGCTACTCCTGATGCTCGCAGCGCTACTCCTGATGTTCGCAGCGCTACTCCTGATGCTTGCAGGGCTACTCCTGATGCTCGCAGGGCTACTCCTGATGCTCGCAGCGCTACTCCTGATGCTCGCAGCGCTACTCCTGATGCTCACAGGGCTACTCCTGATGCTCACAGGGCTACTCCTGATGCTCACAGGGCTACTCCTGATGCTCGCAGGGCTACTCCTGATGCTCGCAGGGCTACTCCTGATGCTCGCAGCGCTACTCCTGATGCTCGCAGCGCTACTCCTGATGCTCACAGGGCTACTCCTGATGCTCACAGGGCTACTCCTGATGCTCACAGGGCTACTCCTGATGCTCGCAGGGCTACTCCTGATGCTCGCAGGGCTACTCCTGATGCTTGCAGGGCTACTCCTGATGCTTGCAGCGCTACTCCTGATGCTTGCAGCGCTACTCCTGATGCTCGCAGGGCTACTCCTGATGCTTGCAGCGCTACTCCTGATGCTTGCAGGGCTACTCCTGATGCTTGCAGGGCTACTCCTGATGCTCGCAGGGCTACTCCTGATGCTTGCAGGGCTACTCCTGATGCTCGCAGCGCTACTCCTGATGCTCGCAGCGCTACTCCTGATGCTTGCAGCGCTACTCCTGCCCCCCTCCAACCAAGCCTTCACATGCCCTGTCTGCCACTGCAGCTGGAAATCCAGGATTGGGCTCCACTATCACCAGAAGACCAGAAGTAGGGCCTACAGAAGATTGGTTTTCTATGCAAGCGAGTAAGACCTTTAGAAGCAACGTTTTCTTTCAAGTGAAATCCCACAAGAGATGCTATACTGTACATGTAGGGGAGAGTGGGGTAAGTTGAGCCCCGCTTGTTTCTTGGGAACCATACACCAAATTAATAATTGGACCAAATGTTTAGGAAGAGGTAATTTTATGGATTCTGTGAAGGAAATTGGGAAAATTAGTGAGCAAAAATGGATTTTCACCAAGTCAAATAAATGTATTGTGTTAGAGGTTTCATGATGCTTGTATCTAAACAAAAGTAGATAATTTTAAGATTGTTCTATACATCAGTTTAGGTTATATGCTGCAATATGAAGTCCTAAACCTAGCATGAAAGTACATCCTAGTAGCTGTGTTGGCTAATATGTCAAAATGTTTGCCTTGGTGTAGGTTGACCTAATGGCAAGTTGAGCAAATTGAAATGTTTTCTTCCCAGGCCTATTGCAAGGCATTATCGCTGTGATAGGCCAGTCCCTGTTGTTACCTCCTATGTTAATAGTGCTTTAAAATGTACATTGCTTTTAAGGTGTTAAGCCTCTGTTAAAAGATGCTTAAACTTATTTAAAGACAAAAAAGTGATTTTAATTGTGTTAAAGATAGACATGGTGTCACGCCCTGGTCTTAGTATTTTGTGTTTTCTTTATTATTTTGGTCAGGCCAGGGTGTGACATGGGTTTATTATGTGGTGTGTTTTGTCTTGGGTTTTTTGTAGGTGTCGGGATTGTGAATTAGTTGGGTTATCTAGAAAAGTCTCTGGTTGCCTGAAGTGGTTCTCAATCAGAGGCAGGTGTTTATCGTTGTCTCTGATTGGGAACCATATTTAGGCAGCCATATTCTTTGAGTGTTTGGTGGGTGATTGTTCCTGTTCCTGTGTTAGTTTGCACCAGTTTAGGCTGTTTCGGTTTTCACGTTACGTTTATTGTTTTTGTATTGATTCGTGTTTCCTTTGTTTCATTAAAACATGAATCTAAATAGCCACGCTGCATTTTGGTCTGACTCTCCTTCACATGAAGAAAGCCATTACAGAATCACCCACCACAACAGGACCGAGCGGCGTGGTGACAGGCAGCGGCAGGAGGAGAAGCGATCACAGGACTTCTGGACTTGGGAGGAGATCCTGGATGGTAAAGGACCCTGGGCACAGGCTGGGGAATATCGCCGCCCCAAAGCAGAGCTGGAGGCAGCGAAAACAGAGAGGCGGCATTACGAGGAGCAGGAGAGGCAGCGATGTCAGGATTTTGGGACATGGGAGCAGAATCTGGACTACACTACTTGGGAAGAGATAGACAGGTGGTCGGTCGACCCAGGGAGATTGCCGGAGCCCGCCTGGGATTCGATGGAGCAGTGCGAGGAAGGTTACAGGAGAATGAGGTTGGCGAGACGAACACGGCGGCGTGGAAGGAAGCCCAGGAGTCAGCACCAAAAAATTCTTGGGGGGGGCTCACAGGGAGTATGGCGACGCCAGGTAGGAGACCTGCGCCAACTTCCTGTGCTTACCGGGGGGCTAGAGAAACCGGGCAGGCACCATGTTATGCTGTGGAGCGCACGGTGTCTCCAGTGCGGGTGCATAGCCCGGTGCAGTACATACCAGCTCCTCGTATCGGCCGGGTTAGAGTGGGCATCGAGCCAGGTAAGGTTGGGCAGGCTCGGTGCTCAAGAGCTCCAGTGCGGTCTATCCAGTACCACCTCCACGCATCAGCCCTCCCGTGGCAGCTCCCCGCACCAGGCTTTCTGTGCGTGTCCTCGGCCCAGTACCACCAGTGCCAGCACCACGCACCAGGCCTTCAGTGCGCCCCGCCTGTTTAGCGCTGCCAGAGCCTTCCTCCTCTCCAGCGCTGCCGGAGTCTCCCGCCTGTTTAGCGCTGTCAGAGCCTTCCTCCTCTACAGCGCTGCTGGAGTCTCCTGCCTGTTCAGCACAGCCAGAGCTGCCAGTCTGCATGGAGCAGCCAGAGCTGCCAGTCTGCATGGAGCAGCCAGAGCTGCCAGTCTGCATGGAGCAGCCAGAGCTGCCAGTCTGCATGGAGCAGCCAGAGCTGCCAGTCTGCATGGAGCAGCCAGAGCTGCCAGTCTGCATGGAGCAGCCAGAGCTGCCAGTCTGCATGGAGCAGCCAGAGCTGCCAGTCTGCATGGAGCTGCCATTCAGCCAGGATCCGCCATTCAGCCAGGATCCGCCGGAACCGCCAGCCGGCCAGGGTCCGCCGGAACCGCCAGCCGGCCAGGGTCCGCCGGAACCGCCAGACGGCCAGGATCCGCCGGAACCGCCAGACGGCCAGGATCCGCCGGAACCGCCAGACGGCCAGGATCCGCCGGAACCGCCAGACGGCCAGGATCCGCCGGAACCGCCAGACGGCCAGGATCCGCCGGAACCGCCAGCCGGCCAGGATCCGCCAGCCGGCCAGGATCCGCCGGAACCGCCAGCCGGCCAGGATCCGCCGGAACCGCCAGCCGGCCAGGATCCGCCGGAACCGCCAGCCGGCCAGGATCTGCCAGAGCCAACTACCTGCCTGAACCTCCTCTCGGTCCCGAGCTGCCCCTCGGTCCCGAGCTGCCCCTCGGTCCAGTGGGGTCCTTGGTGAGGGTTACTAGGCCAAGGTCGGCGGCGAGGGTCGCCAATCAAAGGACGCGATGCAGGTGGACTAAGACTTTGTTGGAGTGGGGTCCACGTCCCGCGCCGGAGCCGCCACCGTGGACAGGTGCCCACCCGGACCCTCGCCTATGGGTTTAGGTGTGTGGCCGGGAGTCTGCACCTTGGGGGGGGGGGGGTTCTGTCACGCCTTGGTCTTAGTATTTTGTGTTTTCTTTATTATTTTGGTCAGGCCAGGGTGTGACATGGGTTTATTATGTGGTGTGTTTTGTCTTGGGTTTTTTGTAGGTGTTGGGATTGTGAATTAGTAGGGTTATCTAGAAAAGTCTCTGGTTGCCTGAAGTGGTTCTCAATCAGAGGCAGGTGTTTATCGTTGTCTCTGATTGGGGACCATATGTAGGCAGCCATATTCTTTGAGTGTTTGGTGGGTGATTGTTCCTGTGTTAGTTTGCACCAGTTTAGGCTGTTTCGGTTTTCACGTTACGTTTATTGATTCGTGTTTCATTAAAACATGAGTCTAGCCACACCGCATTTTGGTCCGACTCTCCTTCACATGAAGAAAGCCGTTACACATGGTTTTAAAAAGTTAGTGGTAATAGTACAGAAATGTGAAGGCGGCTTAACTTACCCTGTCCCATGGTTCAACTTACCCCATACTCTGAGTAAGTTGTGCCAAGAAACTTTGTTAGAAATAATACTATATTTCCCATGACTGAGTGATACTGAATGTAAAAAATGGCTCAACTTACCCTACTCTCCCCTACAACTGAATGTTGACATGGCTTAGCTTGTGAAATCCAATTCCTTAGCAGTTAGCTTTTGTGAGGAATTCCTTAAAGGGGAAACCTGAGATTGGTACATCCATTTGTGCATATTTTGGTGGCTTTTTATAGCTGAGTTTATGAATGTAAGTATTTATTTCTTTAGGCCCATCCCTCTGCTTTTTATTACAACAAGTGGCAGGGTTGCCACTGTTTTTGGAATCCCAGATTTGCCCTTTACGTTAATATACTTGGACTCTCAGCATCCCATTGTTAACCTTAATGACATAATACTGCATTCACATATGAAATATTGAATTGTATTCTGATATGCGAGTTGGCTAGATATGTATAATGTCTGAGGGAGTGCTAATGTTGCCAGTATTTGTATTGTATTTTATTTCTGGCATTCATTCAAGCTCCAGAGGGCTATACAACATGAATCAATAAACGTAATATGCTTTTAACATAAATGATTTGAAGTCAGTATCACCATCCTTTCAATAGACAGCGAGTTTCTCTCATATCACCATTCCTCATTCAGCTTTTTGCACTTCCATGGATATTCTCAGCTTCACACCTAAAGATCTGCTGGAGTGTCCCATCTACTCATTAGATCTGTCTCCATGGTAACATGAATTGGAAGAATCCTTTTCTATTATTTTTTAATGTATTTAACCTTTATTTAACTAGGCAAGTCTATAGTGAAGGTACTTCACTGCTACTTATGACTAGTTAAGGTCACAGAGGAACCCTGTCTTGGATGATACTATTTTCCCCCGATCGTCTGACATATTTTTAAAATATTCTTTTTTATGATAGGATAGATATGTACAGTTTGGGAGATGGACATAAAGGATTTAAGGGCACAGACAGACAGCTGAGCCGGGACTCAAACCCCCCGTTGCCGTGTCGCACTATGGGCTGTGGTCAACATTTGTGCCTATTATAGGGAAACGGTTACCATTTCAGAGTCAGACATGGCCCGTCTTCCCTGCTGCTCTTCTCCTGAGTCACTCAGTGTTCCAGCAGTCTGCTGGCCTTTACAGGGAAAAGTCACACTGCATGTGTTAAATGAGTTGACCAGTCTGGGTGTAGAAACACTGTCATTACTCTCTCATCTAACAGGGACATGCTGCTCCGGGAGATTGCCTGGTAACTCTGGCTAATGGAAATACTTAATTATGGATTGTAGAGTGAATTGATTGTAGATTGTTTAATAGGATTCTAAACTGTATCAAATCACCATGGATGTGGTGGATGTTTGGTTTGACAATGACAGAGATTGGCGTTAGGAAACCCTGATTTTGGACTATGGGCTGTAAACAACTGCCTGCATTCTCCACAGTATGTGTCATAAACTGTGAGTGTTAGGGTTCAGGGGACTTGTACTGTGTAGTTTCTGGCGTGTATACTGTGTACTGTGTAGTTTCCGCTGTTTGTGCAGAATCTAGTGAGCAGTAGGCGTGTTCTGTTCATCTAACCAGAGTGAGAGAGAGAGACTGCCCTCCCTAACGGTAGGGTTATCTCCATGGTCCTGCCAACCTCACATATCGCTGTCTCTCATAGCGCATGTGAGGCAGCTCAAAACAATGATTGACTTGTTAGTTGGTTTTGTTTGGTGCAGACTCAACTCTTCAAGTAGCTCTGAGAAAGAATTTGATTCGATTGCCCCATTTCCAAAGGTACAGTAAAGTTGCACAGCTCATTTTAAAAATGTCATTTCAAACACATGCAAACAATCAACAGATAATAGAAATAAATGATCTTGTTCCTTTCTGTTAGAAGTTAAGTGACAACAGACCCATATGACAAACAAACACTGGTATGAGGCGTCTCTTACACAAAACCTTTTTTAGAATGGTGTTATGTTTTCTGGATTTTTTATGCCCATAATGCATCACTGGCAATTTCTCAAATTTCCTCCCACAACAATTGAGTTTGTTAAATTCTGAATAATTTTTTTAAAAGGCTCTTGGATGTATGAGACCCTGGCTTGTGTTTGTGGCGTTGGTTGTTCCTCTGACGTGTAGACAGACAGGCTGAGCGAGGCCTCCCTCCCTAACATCTCTAGTGTATTAAATAGTTCATATGGCTCTGGTATTTACAGCCACACTCTGAACCTCCTCTCCTCTACACACTCTTATCCTCTCCAATAGTCATAGGCTCCTCTATGTCACACTCCCCTCAGTCCCCTAGGTGGGGCTAAACACAAACTTACTTCTGACAGAATCCATTTTTCACTCCTACCTCAGTGTGAGTTTTGTTTGTGTGGTTTAATAATTAGGAGTTGATATACAGATCAGTGACTGGCACTGGAGGACTTTAAGTCCATCTGGAGTGTGTTTGTGGCTTTTTAAATCTGGAGGCCAGCTTTGTTCTGAATAAAATGACTTACAGCCTCCAGTGGTGCCTGCCTGTTCACAGAGGTGACTAATGCTGCAATATGGAACCATGTCTGTCTGGACCTTGTCTGACTAGAACAAGATAACTCTCTGTCTAGCTACTTGTTTTCAGACAGGAACGGTGGATCTATGTTCTGGCTTCTACATGCCAGTGTGGTTTCCACAAGCATGTGTTTTCCATAGCATAAGTGAATACCATATGTATGGTTTTTCTTTTAATTTAAACGTAATCTCAATTTAAAGGTAATCTCAATTTAAACGTAATCTCAATTTAAACGTAATCTCAATTTAAATGTAATCTCAATTTAATTGTAATCTCTATTTAAACGTAATCTCTATTTAAACGTAATCTTAATTTAAACGTAATCTCAATTTAAACGTAATCTCAAGTCTGAAGTACAAAATCTGAAGTGAGAGCAAATTATCAGTATGAAAATGATTACTAAATAACAATCTTAAGGATGACAACACCCTCCGTTAATTCTACAACTATTTCACTGTACAGTAGCATGTCCACCACACAGTATTAGCGTAGGAGTGAGTAACATGGTCTTGGAGGGGTGCTGGGTGGTCCAGGCGTGGCTCTGACTTTGATGTGTTGCATTTCTCTCTCTTAGTTCCTCAACCAGCCAGCCTAGTGAGTCTCTCCTACTATATAAGTTCCCTCTCCCCAGCCAGATCCCATTTCTCAGTGTTCCTGTGTACCTGGAGGAGCTTCCTGGGATATCATCATGAAGATCCTGTTTGCAGCTCTCCTTGCTGTGCTTGTCCTGTCTAACTTTGACATGGTGGACTCTTCTTATGATAAGATAGTCTACCACAGTAAAGTCAGAGCAAGAAAAGAGGGGTAAGTTTATTATTTTGGTTATTATTGTTATTCATATTGGTAATAGTTGTAGTAGCAGTATTATTATTATTGCTATTATTATTTTCTATTATTATTGTTGTTATTATTACTATTATTATCTGAAGGGCTTGCTCTGCAGTCACTGATTTATGCTGATCCATACAGTCTCTACAAATGTGTCATGCAAAAATCTTTTTTAATGCAAACTTTTTCTGAGTTGAAACAATACTCTTTTTCTGCTTTTATAATAATTTACAGAGACTTTAATTCTGAATAGGATTATTTCATAAATGATAAATTGATCATGCTTTAAAGTTCACTAAACTACATTTAAGAGCTAATATCAAATCAAATCAAATGTTATTGGTCACATACACACGATTAACAGATGTTAATGCGAGTGTAGCAAAATTATTGTGCTTCTAGTTCCGACAGTGCAGTAATATCTAACAAGTAACCTAACAAATTCACAACGACTACCTAATACACACAAATGTAAAGGGATGAATAAGAATATGTACATATAAATATATGGATGAGCGTTGGCCGTGCGGCATATGCAAGATGCAGTAGATGGTATAGAGTACAGTATATACATATGAGATGAGTAATGTAGACATTATTGAAGTTGTGTTATTTAAAGTGTCTAGTAATACATTTATTACATCCATTTATATATATTTTTTTAAAGTGGCCAGAGATGTGAGTCTATGTTGGCAGCAGTCACTCTGTTAGTGATGGCTGTTTATTAACAGTCTGATGGCCTTGAGATAGAAGCTGTTTTTTAGTCTCTCAGTCCCCGCTTTGATGCACTTGTACTGACCTCGCCTTCTGGATGGTACGGATTCATGTAAAGAACTTGCTATGTCAGATACATTTTTATGAAAGAAAATATTCCCAAATTGACAAAAGTGAAATAACAAAAGTGAAATATACTGTGAAAGTGAAATAAGGATAAGAAATCAAACAGACATATACTGTAGTATTTACTACATGGTATGCTGCATGCAGAACACTTTAGCTATTCCAACTGTGTTCATTTAACATTCTGTCTCCTCTGTTTCCCTGGCGACCGTTAGACCCAACGTGTGCGCTCTGCAGCAGGTCATGGGGACCAAGAAGAAGTACTTCAGCACGTGTCGTAACTGGTATCAAGGGGCCATCTGTGGAAAGAAAGCGTAAGTGACTTTGATTTATTTTTTAGGCTCCTCCTGGACACATTATTTCCTCTGGGTTCAAAGATGAATAATATGACACTGCTAGGTTTAGCTTCGGTGCTTTGATAGGGACCACTGTGTGGACCACAGAGGATGTGTCCCAAATGGCATCGTGTTACCTATATAGTGCACTACTTTTGACCAGAGTCCGTAGGCTTCTGGTCAAAAGTAGTGCACTATACAAAGAATAGGGTGCCATTAGGGACATACATGAACCCAGGAATGACGTAGTCTCATGTACCACACAGAAATGTCCACATGAACCCTGGATGCTCCCTAGTGCCATGGAAACCACAGAACCTCAGAGCAGAGCTTAATAATAGCAATAATAATAATAATAATAACAATTATTATTAAGTGGGTGTTTATATTTGTCCTTTTTCACATATGTACAAGTAAGTGTGTATTAATACACATATGAATTGGCAATGTGTTTTTTTGCATATCCCAACTCCCCCGTTGGTATACAGCCAGGGGTCACATTCCTTCACTTGGAAGTCAATGTAACAGATTTATGTGCCTTTCGTGAGGCTTTGAATCCGTTCCAGAGTCGAATATGGTACGGATTATACGGGTTATGGTACAGATTATATGCGGTATGTGTTATGGTACAGATTATATGCGGTATGTGTTATGGTACAGATTATACGGGTTATGAGTTATGGTACAGATTATACGGGGTATGTGTTATGGTACAGGTTATACGGGTTATACGGGTTATGAGTTATGGTACAGATTATACGGGGTATGTGTTATGGTACAGATTATATGCGGTATGTGTTATGGTACAGATTAAACGGGTTATGAGTTATGGTACAGATTATACGGGGTATGTGTTATGGTACAGATTATACGGGGTATGTGTTATGGTACAGATTATACGGGGTATGTGTTATGGTACAGATTATACGGGGTATGTGTTATGGTACAGATTATACGGGTTATGAGTTATGGTACAGATTATACGGGGTATGTGTTATGGTACAGATTATACGGGTTATGAGTTATGGTACAGATTATACGGGTTATGAGTTATGGTACAGATTAAACGGGTTATGAGTTATGGTACAGATTATACGGGGTATGTGTTATGGTACAGATTATACGGGGTATGTGTTATGGTATGGGTTAAACGTGGCACAGTGGTGTAAGGCACTGCATCTCAGTGCAAGAGGTGTCACTATAGTCCCTGGTCGAATCCAGGCTGTATCACATTCGGCTGTGATTGTTAGTCCCATAGGGCAGCGCGCAATTGGCCCAGTGTTGTCCGGGTTTGGCCGGGGTAGGCCGTCATTGTCAATAAGAATTGACTTGCATAGTTCAAATTTTTTTTTTTTAAATAACTGGGTATGTGTTATGTCACGGGATATACAGGGTATGTGTTATGGTACAGGGTATGTGTTATGGTGCGGTTTATACAGGGTACGGGTTATACGGGGTATGTGTTATGGATTATACGGGGTATGGGTTATACGGGGTATGTGTTATGGGTTATACGGGGTATGTGTTATACGGGGTATTGGTTATGGATTATACGGGGTATGTGTTATATTTACATATTTACATTTAAGTCATTTGGCAGACGCTCTTATCCAGAGCGACTTACAAATTGGTGAATTCACCTTATGACATCCAGTGGAACAGCCACTTTACAATAGTGCATCTAAATCATTTAAGGGGGGGTGAGAAGGATTACTTTATCCTATCCTAGGTATTCCTTAAAGAGGTGGGGTTTCAGGTGTCTCCGGAAGGTGGTGATTGACTCCGCTGTCCTGGCGTCGTGAGGGAGTTTGTTCCACCATTGGGGGCCAGAGCAGCGAACAGTTTTGACTGGGCTGAGCGGGAACTGTACTTCCTCAGTGGTAGGGAGGCGAGCAGGCCAGAGGTGGATGAACGCAGTGCCCTTGTTTGGGTGTAGGGCCTGATCAGAGCCTGGAGGTACTGCGGTGCCGTTCCCCTCACAGCTCCGTAGGCAAGCACCATGGTCTTGTAGCGGATGCGAGCTTCAACTGGAAGCCAGTGGAGAGAGCGGAGGAGCGGGGTGACGTGAGAGAACTTGGGAAGGTTGAACACCAGATGGGCTGCGGCGTTCTGGATGAGTTGTAGGGGTTTAATGGCACAGGCAGGGAGCCCAGCCAACAGCGAGTTGCAGTAATCCAGACGGGAGATGACAAGTGCCTGGATTAGGACCTGCGCCGCTTCCTGTGTGAGGCAGGGTCGTACTCTGCGGATGTTGTAGAGCATGAGCCTACAGGAACGGGCCACCGCCTTGATGTTAGTTGAGAACGACAGGGTGTTGTCCAGGATCACGCCAAGGTTCTTAGCGCTCTGGGAGGAGGACACAATGGAGTTGTCAACCGTGATGGCGAGATCATGGAACGGGCAGTCCTTCCCCGGGAGGAAGAGCAGCTCCGTCTTGCCGAGGTTCAGCTTGAGGTGGTGATCCGTCATCCACACTGATATGTCTGCCAGACATGCAGAGATGCGATTCGCCACCTGGTCATCAGAAGGGGGAAAGGAAAAGATTAATTGTGTGTCGTCTGCATAGCAATGATAGGAGAGACCATGTGAGGTTATGACAGAGCCAAGTGACTTGGTGTATAGCGAGAATAGGAGAGGGCCTAGAACAGAGCCCTGGGGGACACCAGTGGTGAGAGCGCGTGGTGAGGAGACAGATTCTCGCCACGCCACCTGGTAGGAGCGACCTGTCAGGTAGGACACAATCCAAGCGTGGGCCGCGCCGGAGATGCCCAACTCAGAGAGGGTGGAGAGGAGGATCTGATGGTTCACAGTATCGAAGGCAGCCGATAGGTCTAGAAGGATGAGAGCAGAGGAGAGAGAGTTAGCTTTAGCAGTGCGGAGCGCCTCCGTGATACAGAGAAGAGCAGTCTCAGTTGAATGACTAGTCTTGAAACCTGACTGATTTGGATCAAGAAGGTCATTCTGAGAGAGATAGCGGGAGAGCTGGCCAAGGACGGCACGTTCAAGAGTTTTGGAGAGAAAAGAAAGAAGGGATACTGGTCTGTAGTTGTTGACATCGGAGGGATCGAGTGTAGGTTTTTTCAGAAGGGGTGCAACTCTCGCTCTCTTGAAGACGGAAGGGACGTAGCCAGCGGTCAGGGATGAGTTGATGAGCGGGGTGAGGTAAGGGAGAAGGTCTCCGGAAATGGTCTGGAGAAGAGAGGAGGGGATAGGGTCAAGCGGGCAGGTTGTTGGGCGGCCGGCCGTCACAAGAAGCGAGATTTCATCTGGAGAGAGAGGGGAGAAAGAGGTCAGAGCACAGGGTAGGGCAGTGTGAGCAGAACCAGCGGTGTCGTTTGACTTAGCAAACGAGGATCGGATGTCGTCGACCTTCTTTTCAAAATGGTTGACGAAGTCATCTGCAGAGAGGGAGGAGGGGGAGGGGGAGGAGGATTCAGGAGGGAGGAGAAGGTGGCAAAGAGCTTCCTAGGGTTAGAGGCAGATGCTTGGAATTTAGAGTGGTAGAAAGTGGCATTAGCAGCAGAGACAGAGGAGGAAAATGTAGAGAGGAGGGAGTGAAAGGATGCCAGGTCCGCAGGGAGGCGAGTTTTCCTCCATTTCCGCTCGGCTGCCCGGAGCCCTGTTCTGTGAGCTCGCAATGAGTCGTCGAGCCACGGAGTATGTGTTATGGGTTATACGGGGTATGTGTTATGGGTTATACGGGGTATGTGATATGGTACGGGGGTATGTGATATGGTACGTGGGTATGTGATATGGTACGGGGGTATGTGATATGGTACGTATTATACGGGGTATGTGATATGGTACGGGGGTATGTGATATGGTACGGGGGTATGTGATATGGTACGTATTATACGGGGTACGTGATATGGTACGGATTATACGGGGTACGGATTATACGGGTATGTGTTATGGTACGGAGTATGTGTTATGGTACGGGGTATGTGTTATGGTACGGAGTATGTGTTATGGTACGGGGTATGTGTTATGGTACGGAGTATGTGTTATGGTACGGGGTATGTGTTATGGTACGGGGTATGTCTTATGGTACGGGGGAATGTGATATGGTACGGGGTATGTGATATGGTACGGGGTATGTGTTTTGGTACGGGGTATGTGATATGGTACGGGGTATGTGATATGGTACGGGGTATGTGTTATGGTACGGAGTATGTGTTATGGTACGGTGTATGTGTTATGGTACGGAATATGTGTTATGGTACGGGGTATGTGTTATGGTACTGAGTATGTGATATGGTACAAGGTATGTGATATGGTACGGATTACACAGGGTACGGATTATATACGGGGTATGGGTTATACGGGGTACGTGTTATGGTACGTGTTAAACGGGTATGTGTGTAGATTTACGAACACCCTTTAAAACCAGTCAGGAATTTTGAGGGTATGTCGCAAATGGCACCCTATTCCCTATATAGTGCACTACATTTGACCAGAACCAAAAGTAGTACACAATATAGGGAATAGGGTGCCATTTGGAATGAAGCAGGGAGTTTTAGGGAAGATAACAAAGGTCTGTGTTATCTTTGACTTATTTTGTCACCAACATCAGAGGATGTAGGAGGATGTTGAGAAACAAAGAGACCTTTAACGGAACTATGCCTGAATTTGAATTTGAGAGGGAGAGCAGTTAAGAAGGATAGGTTAAATTAACATAAAAATGAACAGCACTCAAGATTAATCTAGGACGATGACGGACCATCAAATACCCTCTCTTCATCCAGTGTATGTTGGGAAACAAAGACTAGTCTGAAGCAGAGGAGTTCAGAGGGTTTAGTAATGAACGTCAAAGGAACAAGTTTTAAGATTATACCCAAGCAAGCCTTCAACTCTTGCACGAAACATCAATAAACAACCACATGCATTATAAAGGTCCTAGTTACTATGGTTATGATGGTTATTATGGTATGGTGAGTGTGGACGCCGTAGGGGTGCCACTGTGGTTCACTGCTGGGTCCTGGCTCTGATAGGGCAGTAATGTTACAGCCATATTTACTGGTTGGAGGTTGAAACATTGGAAACTCAGTGAGTACAGACAGAGGACAGAGCCCACATAGTACAGAGAGGTTTCCCACATAGTGCTGCTCACATATTGCTGCTCAACTTGTGATGCTCACATTGTGCTGCTCACATAGTGCTGCTCACATAGTGCTGCTGCTGCTCACATAGTGCTGCTCACATAGTGCTGCTCACATAGTGCTGCTCACATAGTGCTGCTGCTGCTCACATAGTGCTGCTCATATAGTGCTGCTGCTCACATAGTAGTGCTGCTGCTCACATAGTGCTGCTGCTGCCCATATAGTGCTGCTCACATAGTGCTGCTGCTGCTCACATAGTGCTGCTTACATAGTGCTGCTCACATAGTCCTGCTCACATAGTGCTGCTCACATAGTGCTGCTCACATAGTGCTGCTCACATAGCGCTGCTGCTGCTCACATAGTGCTGCTGCTGCTCACATAGTGCTGCTGTCCACATAGTGCTGCTGCTCACATAGTGCTGCTGTCCACATAGTGCTGCTGCTCACATAGTGCTGCTCACATAGTGCTGCTCACATAATGCTGCTGCTCCACATAGTGCTGCTGCTCCACACAGTGCTGCTGCTCACATAGTGCTGCTGCTCACATAGTGGTGCTGCTGTCCACATAGTGCTGCTGCTCACATAGTGGTGCTGCTGTCCACATAGTGCTGCTGCTCACATAGTGCTGCTGCTCACATAGTGCTGCTGCTCACATAGTGCTGCTCACATAATGCTGCTGCTCACATAATGCTGCTGCTCACATAGTGCTGCTGCTCACATAGTGCTGCTGCTCACATAGTGGTGCTGCTGTCCACATAGTGCTGCTGTCCACATAGTGCTGCTGCTCACATAGTGGTGCTGCTGTCTACGTAGTGCAGCTGTCCACGTAGTGCTGCTGCTCACATAGTGCTGCTGCCCACATAGTGCTGCTGTTCTATGCTCCTGTATCCTGAGTAGTGTTATATGCTCCTGTATCCTGAGTAGTGTCCTATGCTCCTGGATCCTGAGTGGTGTTCTATGCTAGCTATGCTCCTGGATCCTGAGTAGTGTTCTATGCTAGCTATGCTCCTGGATTCTGAGTAGTGTTCTATGCTCCTGGATCCTGAGTAGTGTTCTATGCTCCTGGATCCTGAGTAGTGTTCTATGCTCCTGGATCCTGAGTAGTGTTCTATGCTCCTGGATCCTGAGTAGTGTTCAATGCTAGCTATGTGCCTGGATGCTGAGTAGTGTTCTATGCTCCTGGATGTTGAGTAGTGTTCTATGCTCCTGGATGTTGAGTAGTGTTCTATGCTCCTGGATGTTGAGTAGTGTTCTTTGCTCCTGGATGTTGAGTAGTGTTCTATGGACTTCCTGGACTTCTATGCTCTAGACTTCTGAGTCTGTTGGAGACAATCAGCTTGAGCAAGGTGATGTGCAGAATCACTGATCTACAAATATAATTCCCTCCCAAATGATAGGCTTTGTCAAACCCTGGTCCAGCGACTATCAAGCCAACATAAGTGTTACACTAACAGGTCCAAACATCTTGGTGGAATGGTTAATGTGTTGGATTACATGGTTGGCTCCATTGACTGTCCCCTTAAACTGCCCCATAATTGACCCATTTTAAACTGTAACTTCTGAGTCTGTTGGAGAGGATCAGCTCGAGCAAATTGAGGTGTTGAATCACTGATCTAAAAATAGTATTGCCTGTCAAATAAGACTTTGTGCAATTAAGATTCGTAGAGCTCCGCTTCCCTGGCTTAGGCAATCCCCCCACCAAACACTCACGCACAATCAGACATTTATTGATTTATTGATTGATTGGAGACAGCTTCTTTCAATTAAATAACATGTCCTAACATTTTCTATCTGCAGCAAACCAAATGGATAATGCTGGATAGATAACACCCACAAAAAACTACCAAAACAACTGTCCCTGCTCATTAGTAATGATATGTGTTTTGGAAACAGAACAGTTTTCTCCTGTGACCACATGCCAGTACTACAGTAGTATTGGTTTGGCTGGCTGACATACAGAGATCTCCAGCATAAAGTAGAGTTGCTGACCAGACAGACGGAAATTTCCAACCCCGAGGCCAGGCCAGCGGGAGTCTTGGTTCTCCTGTATGTGCGTGGGAGAGTGGAGATGGTTTTGCTGACTGTGCCTCATCAGGGCATGTGTGATCTCATGCCTGGCTCGTCTCCCCACTCCTCTTCTTCTCTGTGTTTCCAGGGGCTAAGTTCAAAAGAAGACAACTATGGCAGCCATGAGCCATGGCCTCTTCTCTCCTCATCTGCATCCCTATTGGCACCCTAGTCCCTCAAACTCAACTCTGGGCCTCAAAGCCAGTTACTCTGCGTTTTTTCATAGTTGCCATCTAATCAGGAAGTGATTTAGAGTTGGGACACCAGGTGAATGCAATTAATAATCAGGGTAAGAGTTGAATACCTCTGTTCTATATAGTGCAATACCTTTGACCAGAGCCCTATGGGCCCTGGTCAAAATGGTGCATTATATAGAAAATAGGGTGCCATTTGGGACATAGCACTTCTCATCGTACAGCAGGCCTTGATCTGCTCTGTTTCTGTCTGCTCTGTGTGTGTGTGCGTTTGCATGCATGTGTATCTGAGGGATGAGCCGTGGATGACAGCCCTGAACACCCAACCACACTGTAGCCTCGTCGTCTGTCTCTCTGAAGGAAACAAGCCACTGTAAACCTCACTCCATCCTGCCCTTGACCCCTCTCTCTCCAGTCAAACTCTGTTGATTTAGACAATGCTGTCTTGTCCTAGTATGGACCCAGCTACCACTGGAACATGGAGAACATGTGGAAATGTTTTTCTGGTTTGCAGACGTCCCAGGGGGGACCACTGATGAAGAAGCACAGCTGGACTTAAGTTCCAAGCCACCACAGACTGAACAACCAGCAACCATTACTCATAAACCATTACTCTGGAGAAAAGAAACTAAATCCTCTTCCATCATCCAGACATGTGTTAGTGAGTTACCTAGGTTCAGCATCATGCAGGGTGAGCTCACTGGGCACAAAAGTCAATTCAACGTCAAATTTGGTTAAAATAACTTAGAAAGAATGTTGATTCAACCGGTGTGTGAACAGTGGAAGGGTTCAGAAAGCATAAAGTTTTCTTCAGAGAAGTGGGTTTCACCACACTAGACATTTCAGTTTCACAACCACGTAAGGTCTGGTCCATATTAAACTGGACACGTCTCCTACTCTAGCCTACTTCATCTATCGTTATTATTTGTATATTCAGAATTTGCTGATTTGTTGTCGTGGTTTAGAATTTCTGCAGCCGAAAACAGTGGAATAGTTTGCTGTCCAGGAGTGTATTTGTACATCAAGCTGCCTCACGTTTGTCTCTGGCTCAGAAAAGGCTTACTTACATTTGACATTTGAGTCATTTCTTCTTCTTAAACAGTAGAATACACCCTGGGGCATTTACTGGCATATCATAAAGCAAAGTCTGTGAGTTCTCCTCTCTCAACAGTACCGCTGGCTCTGCACAAATTGAAGCATCATTGTTCTGCTTTAACGAGTCATGTCATGGTTCATGAGGTGTGGGATTATGAAATTGTCTAGCTAGTCTGTATCCCAAATAGCACCCTTTTCCCTTTATAGTGCACTACTTTGATCAATGCCCATAGGGTTCTGGTCAAAAGTAGTGCAATATATAAAGAGTAGGGTGCGATTCAGGAGTCAGATAGTGTCATTCTATGGTTTTTGTCTATTAAACCCAACAGAGCTGGAAGGGCTCTGCTTATAATTAATGAATTAAACTCTGATGCCAACTTTGTGCCCACGTGGTACTGTCTACAGTTTAAATACCTATATACAGTAGGAGCTGATTACCGCTAAAGACAGAGATGAAGAGTAGTGACGCGGTTTCTCTGAGTGGATAAATCAGACTTTTACTGTACGCTCAAAAACGTGCACACACAGACTCTCTCTCTCACACACACACACACACACACACACACACACACACACACACACACACACACACACACACACGCTCAGATAAGTCCCTTTATAACAGCTGCAGGTTGGATTTCCCCGTCTTTATATCTTATAATTCTTTGTAGTAATTTATAGCTATGGTGTCCTGTCCTGATCCCATTCAATTAGATTAAACAGTACTTCACGTCACATGTTGGTACAAGTCACAAAACATCTAACCTTGTCCCCAGGCTCAATTGCTAGAGAGATGGCTGGCTGGGTGGACGAGATATAGGGTGCCAAATGGGACACAACCCAAGTCTGAAAGCATCAGTCTTTGATACAGTTCTACAATTCTAGGGAGAGAAAAGGGTTTTGTAATGTTACACGTAATGTTGCCATAATGTTTGAGTGTCCAGTTTTCCATTAGTTAGGGGAACACTGGGGGTGGCAGGGTAGCCTAGTGGTTAGAGCGTTGGACTAGCAACCGGAAGGTTGCAAGTTCAAACCCCTGAGCTGACAAGGTACAGATCTGTCTTTCTGCCCCTGAACAGGCAGTTAACCCACTGTTCCTAGGCTGCCATTGAAAATAAGAATTTATTCTTAACTGACTTGCCTAGTTAAATGAAGGTAAACATATATGTTAGCAAAAACCTTCTGAGAACATGTTTTGGCATTAGTTAGGAGACAGAAAACAGAAAATGCCCATAACGTGGTTGCCATGTTTTCAGAATGCACAATATTAATGTTCTAAAAACAAGTCATTGGACGTTGCAAGAACATTCATGTGTCCAGTTTTTTTAGGGTTCGGAGAATGTTCCATCAACGTCCTACCAAACATACACAGAACATGGTTGCCATGTGCTCAGAATATAGGATATTCATGTTCTAGACACGTTTTATGGGAACGTTGCAAGAACATTCATGTGTCTATATTTCTGTGGTTTATGAAAATATTCCTTCAACGTCCCCCGAGACGTCCCTCCAAAAATACCAAGTTCAGCATGTGGAATTCTAATCAACATTTTTTTTAAATCCTCATCAAAATCTGTCTGTTTAATCTACACTCGTAGAAAAAAGGTGCTATCTAGAAGCTAAAAGAGTTATTTGACTGTTCCCATAGGAGAACCCTTTGAAGAACACATTTTGGATCCATGTAGAACCCTTTCCACAGAGGGTTCTACATGGAACCCAAAAGCGTTCTACCTGGAACCAAAAGGGTTTTCCTATGGGGACAGCCGAAGAACCCTTTTGGAACCACGCCCACAAGCCTCACTACACTCATCTGAAGGTCCCCAGTACAAGTTTGAATGGATGGATGGAAGTACACTGAACAAAAATATATACACAACATGTAAAGTGTTGGTCCCATGTTTCATGAGCTGAAATAAAATATCCCAGAAATGTTCCAAATGCACAAAAAGCTTATTTTTCTCAAATGTTGTGCCCAAATGTGTTTAGAGATCTGTTAATGAGCATTTCTCCTTTGCAAAGAAAATCCAATCACAGGTGTGGCATACAGTTGAAGTCGGAAGTTTACATACACTTAGGTAGGAGTCATTAAAACACGTTTTTCAACCACTCCACAAATGTCTTGTTAACAAACTATATTTTTGGCAAGTCGGTTAGGACATCTACTTTGTGCATGACACAAGTTATTTTTCCAACAATTGTTTACAGACAGATTATTTCACTTACAATTCACTGTATCACAATTCCAGTGGGTCAGAAGTTTACAAACACTAAATTGACTGTGCCTTTAAACAGCTTGGAACATTCCATAAAATTATGTCATGGCTTTAGAAGCTTCTGATAGGCTAATTGACATCATTTGAGTCAATTGGAGGTGTACCTGTGGATGTATTTCAAGGCCTACCTTCAAACTCAGTGCCTCTTTGCTTGACATCATGTGAAAATCAAAGGAAATCAGCCAAGACCTCTAAAAAATTCTGGTTCATCTTTGGGAGCAATTTCCAGATGCCTGAAAATACCACGTTCATCTGTGCAAACAATAGTATGCAAGTATAAACACCATTGGACCACGCAGCCGTCATACCTCTCTCAGGAAGGAGACGTGTTCTGTCTCCTAGAGAGGAATGTACTTTGGTGAGAAAAATGCAAATCTATCCCAGAACAACAGCAAAGGACCTTGTGAAGATGCTGGAGGAAACAGGTACAAAAGTATCTATATCCACAGTAAAACGAATCCTACATCAACATAACCTGAAAGGCCGCTCAGCAAGAAAGAAGCCACTGATCAAAACCGCCATAAAAAAGCCACACTACGGTTTGCAACTGCACATGGGGACAAAGATCATACTTTTTGGAGAAATGTTCTCTGGTCTGATGAAAAAAAAATAGAACTGCTTGGCCATAATGACGATTGTTATGTTTGGAGGAAAAAGGTGGAGGCTTGCAAGCTGAAGAACACCATCCCAACCGTGAAGCACGGGGGTGTCAGCATCATGTTGTGGGTGTACTTTGCTGCAGGAGGGACTGGGGCACTTCACAAAATAGCTGGCTTCATGAGGATGGAAGATTATTTGGATATATTGAAGCAACATCTCAAGACATCAGTCAGGAAGTTAAAGCTTGGTCACAAATGGATCATCCCAATGGACAATGACCCCAAGCATACTTCCAAAGTGGCAAAATGGCTTAAGGACAACAAAGTCAAGGTATGTATGAGTGGCCATCACAAAGCCCTGACCTCAATCATATAGACAATTTGTGGGCAGAACTGAAAAAGCGTGCACAAACAAGGAGGCCTACAAACCTGACACAGTTACACCAGCTCTGCCAAAATTCATCCAACTTATTGTGGGAAGCTTGTGGAAGCTATGCAAAATGTTTGACCCAAGTTCAACAATTTAAAGGCAATGCTACCAAATACTAATTGAGTGCATGTAAACTTCTGACCCACTGGGAATGTGATGAAAGAAATAAAAGCTGAAATAAATCATTCTCTCTACGATTATTCTGACATTTCACATTCTTAAAATAAAATGGCGATCCTAACTGACCTAAGACAGGGAATTAAATGTCAGGAATTGTGAAAAACTGAGTTTAAATGTATTTGGCTAAGGTGTATGTAAACTTCCGACTTCAACTGTATCAAGAAGCTGATTAAAAGCATGATCATTACACAGGTGCACCTTGTGCGGGGGGACAATAAAAGGCCACTCTAAAATCTGCAGTTTTGTCACACAACACAATGCCACACATGTCTCAAGTTTTGATAGAGCGTGTAATTGGCTTGCTGACTGCAGGAATGTCCACCAGAGCTGTTGCTGGCATAAACTAGTATGGGCAGGCATAAAAATTGCATTTAAATTTATTTATTTTTACCCAATTTCGTGGTATCCAATTGTTTAGTAGCTACTATTGTGTCTCATCGCTACAACTCCCGTACAGGCTCGGGAGAGACAAAGGTTGAAAGTCATGCGTCCTCCGATACACAATCCAACCAACCCGCACTGCTTCTTAACACAGCGCGCATCCAACCCAGAAGCCAGCCGCACCAATGTGTCAGAGGAAACACTGCACCTGGCAACCTTGGTTAGCGCACACTGCGCCCGCCCCCCCACAGGAGTCGCTGGTGCGCAATGAGACATCCCATGAGATATCCCTACCAGCCAAACCCTCCCTAACCCAGACAACGCTAGGCCAATTGTACGTCACACCACGGACCTCCCAGTTGGTTACGACAGAGGCTGGGCTGCAGTACAGCTCCCTTAACCACTGCGCCACCAGGGAGGCTACAATTGCATTTTATTGATGGAAATTTAAATGCACAGAGATACCGTGACCAGATCCTAAGGCCCTTTGTCGTGCCATCCATCACCTCATGTTTCAGCATGATAATGCACGGCCCCATGTCGCAAGGATTGTACGCAATTCCTGGAAGCCGAAAATGTCCCAGTTTTTCCATGGCCTGCATTCTCACCAGACATGTTACCCATTGAGCATGTTTGGGATCTCTGATAAACGCCCATACTTTTTTTAAAGGTATCTGTGACCAACAGATGCATATCTGCATTCCCATGTGAAATCCATAGATTGGGGCCTAATTTATTTATTTCAGTTGACTGATTTCTTTATATGAACTGTAACTCAGTAAAATCTTTGAAATTGGTGCATGTTGCATTTATATTATTGTTCAATATATATATGGTGATAGTTTAGTGCCTAAAATAAGTGGTTAAATACATGTTGATTTAAAAAAAATAGTTTCCTGATCTTTCTTATATCTCTCAGATATAAGATAGACACTTCAGAACAAATTTCCTTTGATTTTGGGGGGGGCTATCTGTTCCATGTAGAGAATCTGTTATTCAATGTGTTTCTTTTGGCTAATGGTAGTCATGCCAAATGCAATGTTTCATTAAATATATATTTTTTTAATTATATACCTTAAGGAGTCTTAGACAGGGCTTAGACTCCAGAGCAGGGTTTCTCTTACCCAAGGGGTGCACATTTAGGTTTTTTGCACGAGCACTACACAGCTGATTCAAGTAATCAACTAATCATCAAGCTTTGATCATTTGAATCAGCTGTGTAGTGTTAGGGTAAAACAAACCGTGCACCCCTTGGGGTCCCGGGAACATGCTGCTGTAAAGGGTTAATATAATGGTCTCTTGGAAACAATATCTTGCATATCACAGGAAAATTCCTATGGAAATGTTAGTTAATGACCTAATGAGACTCCCAAGGGAACGTTCCCTAAAGTTGTGGGAATGCTTGTTGTTAGCTGGGTTGCAATGTCACGGGGTTTAATTAGAGGCATGTTCTGTTTTTGTGTCCCTGTGATTACGACTGCTGTTCAAAGATGTTTGATTTAGATTAAAGATAACAGTGCCATTTCCTCAAATCACCCCCCCCCCCCCATTAGTCATTTCTAATGAGCTAGTCTGTTACAGTTTACACATAGCCCATTCAACAGTTTGTGGCATATGCAGGAGTTGAAAAGTTCCATTTCCTAACCAAGGTTGTCAACTGCTTACAGATTTGATTTCAAGACCCAAAACATAATGTCTTAGAGGTTAAACAAGGCTAAATCATGGACTAGAGGGCTAGAATAATTGTTTGTTTAGCTTCAAAGGGGCAGGGTCCTTGGTAAATGACATCCTATTCCCTACAAAGTGCATTATATATGGACTAGGGTGCCGTTCGGGAGGCAGACAGTTTATGTATCTACAGTATACAATGTGGTAGCGTTACCCTGGGGGCGTGCTGGCCTGGGCCCTGGGACCACAAAGCCTTATGGTTAATAAAACAGATGATGAAGACCATGTGGAAACAACTGAACACACACACACACACACACACACACACACACAGGAGCATGAAACAGCCTTTCAGTACAGACATTAGTGATGATTCAGCTGAAATACAGTAGGATGAACTCCAGGATAAATATAAGATGTGCTCTGATGTTCTGAAATAAGTTATAGAACACTCTAATTACATGGTATGTGGTGATCACTGTTTATGTACCCCAACTCTGAATATTTAAACAGAGAATAGGGTATGTCTCTTTCTCTAGCTCGTGATCTGTCCGTCTGTGTGTTGTCTCTGTCTCTAAAGCGTGATCTGTGTGGGATGTCTCCATCCCTCCCTCCTCTCTGTCTCTAACTTTTGTGTCCCTGTGTTGTCTGTTGGACAGTGCTGTTTATGGTGTATCTCTGTGTGTTGTCTCTGTCTCTAAAATGTGACGTGTACATGTGTTGTCTCTAAATTTGGTCTCTGTGTGTTGTCTGTAGGACGGTGCTGTATGAGTGATCTGTCCCTAAACATGGTGTGTCTGTGTCTCTATGTCTATAGAACGGTGCTGTATGAGTGATCTGTCCGTAAACATGGTGTGTCTGTGTCTCTATGTCTGTAGGACGGTGCTGTATGAGTGATCTGTCCCTAAACATGGTGTGTCTGTGTCTCTATGTCTGTAGGACGGTGCTGTATGAGTGCTGTCCAGGTTACATGAAGCTGGAAGGAATGAAAGGATGCCCTGCAGGTATGTAGCTACGGTCGGTTACAGTGTATGTAATGTACAGGATACGCAGTGTACTCAAGTTTGTAGTGCACTTAATGTTATAGTGTACTTCAAAGGTTCAACAAGAGGTTAAACTAAGACAAATCAATGGGCTTTACATTTTCTCATAAAATGTACGAGTCACAACGCCACACCAACATAAAGATTCAGCTGGCACATCATACTACCCATACATGTTCCCTTTCAGCATCATCCGGCTGTCTTTGGGGTTCTTTATAGTTGTTAGTTGTTTTAATGAGGCTTGTGTGTGTCCCAAATGGCACTCTATTCCATATGTACTGCAATATTTTAGGGCTCTAATCAAAAGTAGTACACTATATAGGGTATAGGATGCCATTTGGGATCACTCCTGGTATGTAGGGAGATGTAATCATTATGGTACCTTCTCTTCCCTGTTCCACAGTGGCCCCTATAGACAATGTGTATGGTACCTTGGGCCTGGTCAAGGCCATCTCCACCCAGGAATACTCTCACATCTCCAAGCTAAGGGAGGAGATAGAGGGATCTGGGTCATACACCTTCTTCGCTCCCAGCAATGATGCTTGGGACTTGTTAGATGGGGTGAGTCAGGATAAGTGTCATCTCTTACAGCTAGAAAATTCCAGGTAATTCAGATAAATTACCTGGAAAAATGAACCCACCAGCGATAGTAGTAACTATTCCAAAACCAAAACCATTCAGTGCTTGTAATGTGACCATTTAAAAGAGCTACAACATAAATCACCAGAATGGTTAATATACCTGAACCCTACAGCCAGTTGCTGTCATCACTTCGTGTTAAGTATATATGTTATCTTAAGCCTTTTTATTCGGCATTTCTTCAACAGGAAGTGCGTAGTGCGTTGGTGAGCAACGTGAACATTGAGCTGTACAACGCCCTGCACTACCACATGGTTAACAAACGCCTACAGACCAAAGACCTGAAGAACGGCCTGGTGGTCGACTCCATGTACAACGACCTGGGACTCTACATCAACCACTACTCCAACGGGGTGAGCATCCCACTAAACCTACACAACATCATATCTGCATCCCAAATGGCACCCTACTCCACATGCAGTGCACTAATTTGACCAGCATCCATGGAATGTATTGGCAATCCAATAGTTTCCATGCCATGAAATAGGAAAGTTGCCATCATGGAGAGCTAAGGCTTTATTGTGTGCAGGTAGTTGTTGAAGGCTGTGTTGTGTGAACATTGGAGAGTTAAGGACAGTATGCTGTTGTGTGATGTGTGCAGATACTAACTGTGCTGTGCATGTCCTATGCGGTGTGTTATTATGTATGAAGATCGTGACGGTGAACTGTGCCAGGATTATCCATGGCAACCAGGTTGCCACCAACGGAGTGGTGCACGTCATTGACCGTGTCATCACTGGCGTGAGCAACACCATCCAGGATGTGATTGAGGTTGACGATGACCTCACCACTCTCAGTGTAAGTTTTATTTTCTTCTGTTCTCCTCTCCTCTCTTCTTCCCCCTTCATTTCCATTCCTTTCACTTCCTTTCCTACCTTTTTCTTCATTATGGTTCTCCTCTTGTCTCCTTTCCACTTCTCGTCTTTTTGTTTTCATTCTATTCGATTTACACAGGGTGGCACACACAGTATTAACGGAGGATATGATGGAGGAATGATGTGTTCTTTCACTACAGGATGTGGCCCTGGCCTCAGGCCTGCTGGACAAGCTGGGACAGTCCGGCCAGTACACCCTGTTTGCCCCCACCAACGATGCCTTCGCCAAGCTGGACTCGGATGTGCTGCAACGACTGATGGGTGACAAGGGTGTCCTCCAAGGTAAACCAAACCGCTGGGCCAGGCTTCAACGGTCTATCACCTCTCTGGAATGTCTTCTATGAATACAGAGAGTAGCTCCCAGGAGAGTAAAGCAGAGGGGAGACATATAGACTTTATATAAACCTCCAAACTCAGGCCATATCCGTGTTTAATGAGATGAAAGTGCAGGAAAAGTAACTCAATGGTTCCCGCTCGCCAGGTTTGCAGGGCTGAGTAACCGCAGACTTTTTACATGTAAGAGCCTTTTCCTACTCTAAACAGATGGAGCCGACTAGTTACAGTCTGAGCTGTGGATTTTGAATTCTCAGACAGTTGGCAAACTGAGCGTTCACCACAGTTGTGTGAGTGAGTAATGAAAAACAAAAGAGCTCTAGTTTCAGATGATGGGCTATGAAATAATAGCTATTCAGACATAAACCTTCATATGGTGAAGCTTTTTGATAATTTGACACATTAAAGAGCTTAACATTTACTGTCACTCTATAATTTATGTCTGGGTGGCACACAATAATAAAACACTCTCACTTGTTCCAAAACATTTCCAAAGAGGTATCGTTCATACGGTTCTAAACACCACAGGGCAGGAAGCAGGAAGCACCCCGCTCTGCCTGTGTCCCAAAGGCAGTGCACCTTATTTCCTACTTCGATCATACGGCTATGGTCAACAGTAGTGCACTATTAATAGGGTACCATTTTGGGACACACCCCAGTCAGAGTGTTGGGACTGGAAAGGTTCAGAAGGTTCAGAGCATTAGGAGGGTTGGCAGCGGTGTGATGATCCCTAATATTAGTCCTAGGGCTTCCCTGAGCTATGAGATCACAACTTCACACACAGTCGAACAGAGTCAAACAAGGCAGTAAAACAGTCAGGAATCTCCCTGCACTCAATAGTCTCCCGACACCAGAACCCATGAGATCTAAGGGATCTCCAGGTCTCCTGAATTTCATAGGGTGCGTCCCAAATGGAACTCGATTCCCTATTTAGAGCACTTCTTTTGACCAGGGCTCATAGGGATCTGGTCAGAAGTTGAGCACTTGTAGTCCAAAAAGTTTTTTCCTGTGTTTTATAAACACTCGGTGGACAGTTTATTAGGTACACACATCTAGTACCAGGTTGGACCCCCTAGTGGTTAAGTGGTTTTTAGAGCATTAAGCATTATTAAGAGCATTGGGCCAGTAACCGAAAAGTTGCTTGTTCGAGTCCATGTGCCAACTAGGTGAAAAATTTGTTGATGTGCCCTTGAGTAAGGCACTTAACCCTAATTGCTCCTGATAGTCGCTCTGGATAAGAGTGTCTGCTAAATGACTAAAATGTAAATGTAGAACAGCCTGAAATATTCGGGCATAGAAAGGTCTCTTGATACCAATTGAGCAACTTAACGTGTGCCAGGAAAACATTGCCTACGCCACTAGCCTGTATCATTGACACCAGCCAGGATGGGGCCATGGGTCAAGCTGCTTACGCCAAATCCTCAATCAGAATAATGCAACAGGAACCGTGATTCGTAGGACCAGGTGATGTTTGCCACTCCTCAACTGTCCAGTGTTGGTGATTGCGTGCCCACTGGAGCTGCTTCTTCTTGTTTTTAGCTTATAGGACTGGAACCCAGTGTGGTTGTCTGCTGCAATAGCCTATCGGTGACAAGGACCGAAGGTCACAAGGAGATGTCGTTCTTCACACCACTGTTGTACTGCGCCGTTATTTGCCTGTTTGTCGCACCATGCTCGGTAATCCCTAGACCGTTTCTGAGATACTGGAACTGGCGCGCCTGGCACCGACGATCGTACCATGCTCAAAGTCGCTTAGCTCACTCGTTTTGCCCATTCTCATGTTCATGTGAACAGCAACTGAATGTCTCAATGCCTGTCTGCCTGCTTTATATAGCAGGCCGCGGACACATGACTCATTTTTCTATCGCAAGTCTTCATGTCTTTTACCTCGAGCTAAGGTGTCTTGTGCATGAAGAAGGATTTTTTTGTTAGGTTCAGTTTGATAATGTGCACCTGCTCATTAGTTAGCTAGCTAGCTAGCTTACTTTAACTTGCTAACTGAGCCATGCAGTCACACACACTTCATATGAAACAAATGTGGTGGTAAGTGCAGCATAATGTACACAACACTAAATGCTTTACCAAGCTAGCAATCTAGCAAGATGATGTTTAAATTAATTCTCCATTATCCCATACTTCCAGTACCAGTTTGCTTCCTAGCTAACTTTAGCTAAACGGTTAGCAATTTAGCACAACATAGCTAAATCAAATCAAATGTATTTATATAGCCCTTCTTACATCAGCTGATATGTAAAAGTGCTGTACAGAAACCCAGCCTAAAACCCCAAACAGCAAGCAATGCAGGTGTAAAAGCAGGGTGGCTAGGAGAAACTCTCTAGAAAGGCCAAAACCTAGGAAGAAACCTAGAGAGGAACCAGGCTACGAGGGGTGGCCAGTCCTCTTCTGGCTGTGCCGGGTGGAGATTATAACAGAACATGGCCAAGATGTTCAAATGTTCATAGATGACCAGCATGGTCAAATAATAATAATCATAGTAGTTGTCGAGGGTGCAACAAGTCAGAACCTCAGGGGTAAATGTCAGTTGGCTTTTCATAGCCGATCATTAAGAGTATCTCTACCGCTCCTGCTGTCTCTAAAGAGTTGAAAACAGCAGGTCTGGGACAGGTAGCACGTCCGGTGAACAGGTCAGGTTTCCATAGCCACAGGCAGAACAGTTGAAACTGGAGCATCAGCACGGCCAGGTGGACTGGGGACAGCAAGGAGTCATCATGCCAGGTAGTCCTGAGGCATGGTCCTAGGGCTCGGGTCCTCCTCCGAGAGAAAGAAAGAACGAGAGAAAGAGAGAATTCGAGAGAGCATACTGAAATTCACACAGGACACCGGATAACAACATTAGCGCAGTTGTCATTATTGGCTATAGAGTAAAAATTTTAAGAAGATTTTTTGGGGTAGAAATAGGTGGGGTTTATGACTTTGTGGCTGTGATAACTAGTGATGACCCATGAGCACAGCTTGCTAGTTAGCTTACATTATCTACAGCAGGCATGAGACAAACAAGCTGCTGCCACATTGTGGCCTGGATTATTTAAACAAAACAAATCAGAGGTTTTGGCCTTCTATGGCGATAACACCATGCGGTAAATTAGTTAATGGACCAATAAGAGAGTTCCAAACCTCTCTGCCAATAACAACACATTTTCAGTTTTTCCTTTTCCACTCAAACCACTCCCAGACAATCCTAGCAAAGTTCTTGCTTTAGAAATTGCTGTTTGCTTAGAAGCTATTTTTGTTACTTTTTGACCGTTTTAATTGAAAACAATCACAGTAAGGTTACCCAGAAATTATTATATTGTTAGATAAAAATGGCTACATTGGACCTCTAATGGATAATAGGGTGCCATTTGGCACGCAACCTGTGATTCATTCGCTATTTTGAAGCCATGCTGGAAATTACATAATCCGATGCAAGGCGCCTCTGTTTCTAGCATCCAACTGGCCTACTCTCATGTTCAAATCTCAGTCAAATTCATCCAGACATGTAATACAAGCCATAATACTAGGTAACCATGGATTTGCTCCTACAATCCGATACGGTGCCAGAGCGTATGAAAGTATAAAAACCTATACCAATATCCTTAAAGCTTTTTATAGTCCTAATAAAACGTGTGTGTGTGTTGGGGCGGTTTAGAGCAAATGGAGAACACCATTATGAGTGTCTCCCCTTTCCACAGTGGGGTCATATTAGTTTGAAGCCCAAACTGTTCAGATGCTACAGACAGAAGTTGGCAGATCAGCGCTATCAACTGCAGACAAGTCTCGTGGGAAGCTTTTGTGGGTAAATAAGTAGCCTTGCACAAGTGGAACAGCTCAGAGGGCAGGAGCCTATCTCCTGCTTCTGTAGTGTGAGGCAGCTTGATGTACATCCCCAGGACAGGATGCTAGTCCATCACATGGCTTTACCCCCAATCTATCTCCTTAACACTGAGTGACAAGGGAAGATGCACTCAGGTGAGTTTTACTGTCTTTGTTATGACCCAGCCTGGGATTGAACTCACAATTTTCCAACTTTAGCGTAGACACTCGAACCACAAGGCCACTGATCAATTTTCGGCATGTCTCATGGTCTGACAAACTGTAGCTTGGCTTACTTCCAGCGCAGATGCGGAAGGCCAACATGGGAGGATGTGGTGGATTGACACGCAGCCCATGCAAAAAGTCACTATCTTAAACTGACTGATTTTTGGGGATTCTTTTATTATGTTACTAAGGATAAAACATATGCCTTGCTAGTACAGTATATGAATTCAAATTTTCTCAGGATGCTGGGCCAGTCATGTATAATAAAAAAATGCTGTTAATCAATAACGGTGTGTATATATACAGTGCCTTGCGAAAGTATTCGGCCCCCTTGAACTTTGCGACCTTTTGCCACATTTCAGGCTTCAAACATAAAGATATAAAACTGTATTTTTTTGTGAAAAATCAACAACAAGTGGGACACAATCATGAAGTGGAACGACATTTATTGGATATTTCAAAAACTGAAAAATTGGGCGTGCAAAATTATTCAGCCCCCTTAAGTTAATACTTTGTAGCGCCACCTTTTGCTGCGATTACAGCTGTAAGTCGCTTGGGGTATGTCTCTATCAGTTTTGCACATCGAGAGACTGAATTTTTTTCCCCTTCCTCCTTGCAAAACAGCTCGAGCTCAGTGAGGTTGGATGGAGAGCATTTGTGAACAGCAGTTTTCAGTTCTTTCCACAGATTCTCGATTGGATTCAGGTCTGGACTTTGACTTGGCCATTCTAACACCTGGATATGTTTATTTTTGAACCATTCCATTGTAGATTTTGCTTTATGTTTTGGATCATTGTCTTGTTGGAAGACAAATCTCCGTCCCAGTCTCAGGTCTTTTGCAGACTCCATCAGGTTTTCCTCCAGAATGGTCCTGTATTTGGCTCCATCCATCTTCCCATCAATTTTAACCATCTTCCCTGTCCCTGCTGAAGAAAAGCAGGCCCAAACCATGATGCTGCCACCACCATGTTTGACAGTGGGGATGATGTGGTCAGGGTGATGAGCTGTGTTGCTTTTACGCCAAACATAACGTTTTGCATTGTTGCCAAAAAGTTCAATTTTGGTTTCATCTGACCAGAGCACCTTCTTCTACATGTTTGGTGTGTCTCCCAGGTGGCTTGTGGCAAACTTTAAACGACACTTTTTATGGATATCTTTAAGAAATGTCTTTCTTCTTGCCACTCTTCCATAAAGGCCAGATTTGTGCAATATACGACTGATTGTTGTCCTATGGACAGAGTCTCCCACCTCAGCTGTAGATCTCTGCAGTTCATCCAGAGTGATCATGGGCCTCTTGGCTGCATCTCTGATCAGTCTTCTCCTTGTATGAGCTGAAAGTTTAAAGGGACGGCCAGGTCTTGGTAGATTTGCAGTGGTCTGATACTCCTTCCATTTCAATATTATCGCTTGCACAGTGCTCCTTGGGATGTTTAAAGCTTGGGAAATCTTTTTGTATCCAAATCCGGCTTTAAACTTCTTCACAACAGTATCTCGGACCTGCCTGGTGTGTTCCTTGTTCTTCATGATGCTCTCTGCGCTTTTAACGGACCTCTGAGACTATCACAGTGCAGGTGCATTTATACGGAGACTTGATTACACACATGCGGATTGTATTTATGATCATTAGTCATTTAGGTCAACATTGGATCATTCAGAGATCCTCACTGAACTTCTGGAGAGAGTTTGCTGCACTGAAAGGAAAGGGGCTGAATAATTTTGCACGCCCAATTTTTCAGTTTTTGATTTGTTAAAAAAGTTTGAAATATCCAATAAATGTCGTTCCACTTCATGATTGTGTCCCACTTGTTGTTGATTTTTCCCCCCAAAAATACAGTTTTATTACTTTATGTTTGAAGCCGGAAATGTGGCGAAAGGTCGCAAAGTTCAAGGGGGCCGAATACTTTCGCAAGGCACTGTATATATAGAAGTTTCTGAGTCTGTGGGTCTGATTAACACTTTTATCCTCTCCTCTCTCCTCTCTCCTCTATCCTCCAGCCCTGCTGAACTTCCACATGCTGAACTCTGTCCAGTGTTCAGAGGGCATCATGTCCGGCCAGACCTTTGAGACCCTGGAGGGCCACAATATTGAGATTGGCTGTGATGGGGAAAGCCTGACGGTGAACGGCATCAAGATGGTGCTGAAGAAAGACATTGTCACCACCAACGGAGTCATCCACCTCATTGACGAGGTCCTCATGCCTGACTCAGGTTAGCTCTCGGTCCACCTAATAAAAATAAATGTCATTTGTATAGTGCTTTCATTACAGAGCTGTAACACACATCTCAGAATATGCATGTTTTTGCATTTGCATTTCTTTGTTGAAATGTAAATGGAATGAACTGTTTCACAAAATACACAACACCTTTATTTGGAGCTCTCTTTGCTGTTACACTAGTATACAAGTCAACCATACACATAGGAAAATAGATGGAAACAATGACACAATGCCACCAAGACTAAGATAAAATCTGAAAACTCTGAATAAGTGTGGAAGTGTTGATCTTTCAGTGGTAGAAAAGCTTTTAATGGTGTTGTCTGTGTCCTCTAAGCCAAGCAGGTGATGGAGCTGCTCACCCCTTCCCAGTCCACCTTCAGTGACATGGTGTCAGAGCTGGGTCTGTCTGCAGCCATGGAAGCCAAGGCAGAATACACATTACTGGCCCCGCTCAATTCTGTCTTCACTGGTGAGTAACACACTACTGGCCCCGCTCAATTCTGTCTTCACTGGTGAGTAACACACTACTGGCCCTGCTCAATTCTGTCTTCACTGGTGAGTAACACACTACTGGCCCCGCTCAATTCTGTCTTCACTGGTGAGTAACACACTACTGGCCCCGCTCAATTCTGTTGTCACTGTGATTACACATCATGGCCCGGCTCAATTATGTTGTCACTGTGATTACACATCATGGCCCGGCTCAATTCTGTTGTCACTATGATTACACATCATGGCCCGGCTCTATTATGTTGTCACTGTGATTACACATCATGGCCCGGCTCAGTTCTGTCTGTATCACTTCTCTCGTTCCCTTAAACACTCTTGAACATCCAGAACTGAACATCCTATCTCTCTGTCTCTCCCTTTCCCTTTTGCTCTCTCTAGCTCCTCTCTCCGTCCCCATCCTCCTCTCTCTAGATCCTCTCTCTGTCCCCCTCTTCCTCTCTCTAGCTCCTCTCTCCGTCCCCATCCTCCTCTCTCTAACTCCTCTCTCTGTCCCCCTCTTCCTCTCTCTAACTCCTCTCTCTGTCCCCCTCTTCCTCTCTCTAACTCCTCTCTGTCCCCCTCTTCCTCTCTCTAGATCCTCTCTCTGCCCCCCTCTTCCTCTCTCTAGCTCCTCTCTCCGTCCCCATCCTCCTCTCTCTAGATCCTCTCTCTGTCCCCCTCTTCCTCTCTCTAGATCCTCTCTCCGTCCCCATCCTCCTCTCTCTAACTCCTCTCTCCGTCCCCATCCTCCTCTCTCTAGCTCCTCTCTCCGTCCCCATCCTCCTCTCTCTAGCTCCTCTCTCTGTCCCCATCCTCCTCTCTCTAGATCCTCTCTCTGTCCCCCTCTTCCTCTCTCTAGATCCTCTCTCTGTCCCCCTCTTCCTCTCTCTTAACTCCTCTCTCTGTCCCCTTCTTCCTCTCTCTAGATCCTCTCTCTGTCCCCCTCTTCCTCTCTCTAGATCCTCTGTCCCCCTCTTCCTCTCTCTAGATCCTCTCTCTGTCCCCCTATTCCCTCTCTCTGCCCCCTCTTCCTCTCTCTAGCTCCTCTCTCTGTCCCCCTCTTCATCTCGCTAGCTCCTCTCTCTGTCCCCCTCTTCCTCTCTCTAGCTCCTCTCTCTGTCCCCCTCTTCCTCTCTCTAGATCCTCTCTCTGTCCCCCTCTTCCTCTCTCTTAACTCCTCTCTCTGTCCCCCTCTTCCTCTCTCTAGATCCTCTCTCTGTCCCCCTCTTCCTCTCTCTTAACTCCTCTCTCTGTCCCCTTCTTCCTCTCTCTAGATCCTCTCTCTGTCCCCCTCTTCCTCTCTCTAGATCCTCTGTCCCCCTCTTCCTCTCTCTAGATCCTCTCTCTGTCCCCCTATTCCCTCTCTCTGCCCCCCTCTTCCTCTCTCTAGCTCCTCTCTCTGTCCCCCTCTTCATCTCGCTAGCTCCTCTCTCTGTCCCCCTCTTCCTCTCTCTAGCTCCTCTCTCTGTCCCCCTCTTCCTCTCTCTAGCTCCTCTCTCTGTCCCCCTCGTCCTCTCTCGAGCTCCTCTCTCTGTCCCCCTCTTCCTCTCTCGAGCTCCTCTCTCTGTCCCCCTCTTCCTCTCTCGAGCTCCTCTCTCTGTCCCCCTCTTCCTCTCTCTAGCTCCTCTCTCTGTCCCCCTCTTCCTCTCTCTAGCTCCTCTCTCTGTCCCCCTCTTCCTCTCTCTAGCTCCTTTCTCTGCCCCCCTCTTCCTCTCTCTAACTCCTCTGTCACTACTTTATCACTCCTCTCCTTCTTTCTGTTTCTCTCCTCTCAACAGGTGGGTAATGCACACTGAGCTCCAAACTGTGACATTAGTCTTGCTGTCATGCTGACTCACTAGTAAGCTTCATATACTAGACTTACTATATATGGGTCACCAAGGGAAGAGTGCTGGAATGATTTATAGCTGGAGCTTTTTGACATGCAAACCAGACACACACACACCGCATAGGAACATAGAACCTCAAAAGGCGTGGGGAGAGATATCTCCTACCTTAACCCAACATTTGTAACGCCCATGTGATAAACTGAACGACAGTATAATAATCCCCAGTATGATAGACTAGCTTGCTGTACGCCCCAGGAAATAAAATAATCCCCCAGGGTGGAAAAGCTGTGTTACGGCGTTGAGTTCGTAAATTCCCCCACTGAACTGTTCTCTGATTTAGACCCTACATAGTCTGTCCATTTTCGACGTGAAGTACAGTGTGGAACAGCTCTGTATCTCAGACAGCTCAGCAGCTGTTAAAAGTTCCTCTGTTAATAGAGCCACAGTTTCCTCTCTGGAGGAGGCAGCTCTTCTTCTTCCACGGGACATCAGTATAGTCAGTATGGGGCGGCAGGGTAGCCTAGTGGTTAGAGCGTTGGCCTAGTGGTTAGAGCGTTGGACTAGTAACCGGAAGGTTGCAAGTTCAAATCCCCGAGCTGACAAGGTACAAATCTGTCATTCTGCCCCTGAACAGGCATTTAACCCACTAGGCTGTCATTGAAAATAAGAATTAGTTCTTAACTGACTTGCCTAGTTAAATAAAGGTCAAATAAATAATATAAAATGACAACCCCAGGGTATTGCAGACTGGAACAGTCCCTGGTTGTGTCCCAAATAGGACCCTATTCCCTATATAGTGCACTACTTTTGACCAGAGCCCTATGGGAATAATACTGTTACAATGTGGCTGATCAATCTGGTTTCCTGGAAAATAAGGTTGACATTTTACAATGACTGACTAGACCACCAGACTGCATCATTAGCCTATATACTTTTTGTTATCGTCTGCGTCCTGAGAAAACCTTGTATCTCCATTTTTGCAGAATTGGGGATAGTTTCTAAAAAAGTTATTGTTTACAAACATATTTAATGTCATATTTTGATCTCTTACAATGTATCTATATGAAATATCTTGTCTTCCAGATGAGGTGATGTCCATTGACCAGAGCTTTCTGAAGATGATTCTAGAGAACCACATCCTGAAGGAGAAGATTACTCTGGGACAGCTATACAATGGACAGCGCCTGGAGACCATTGCCGGGAAGTTCCTCAGAGTCTTCATCTACCGCACAGTGAGTCTGTGTGTGTGGGGGGGGGGGTGTCTGTGTGAGTTTGTGTGATGTGTGTGTGTCTCTTGTCTCTGAACAGCTGGTCAAACACAATGGCCATACAACACAAATCCATTTCACTGGGCTATCCATCTACTGGACCGACTAAGAGGCTGTTAATTCAGTAGCTAGCAGACTGTTCAATTCCATGCCTTATAAAGAGCCACTTCAGCAGATGTTCCAACTCAAATTCCAGTTTTAAAGATGCTCAAAACAGAAGTCACGTGAATTGAGAAACCATTAGCCTAGCTAGCTAACTATCTGGCTAGCTAACTAGTTAGGTGCTTATGCTAGCATACCCACATGCCCAAATATGTAATAATTTTGCTAGAATTAGGATATTAGGACTAGAGTTACATTATTAGGATAAAACCCAGAAAAACAGTTTTCAACAACAAAAAAAGTAGAGTTTTCACTAAAGTGGTTCTTTAACCTGTCCTGTCTGTCTGTAGGCGGTGTGCATAGAGAACTCCTGCCTGGTGCGCGGCAGCAAGGAGGGCAGTAACGGAGCCCTCCACCTGATGAAGACTCTGATGAAGCCAGCTGAGACCACCATGTTCCAGATCCTCACAGACAATGGAAGATTCAAGTAAGCTTCTTGGGCACATATAGACTCTGTGTGCTTTAGCCTGGTCCCAGATCTGTATGTGCTTCAGCAAATGAAATAGTCAGAGAAGTTAGCTCAAGCTCATACAGATCTGAGACCAGTCTAGTGGAAGGATTTTGATCAAGGGACAGACAAAGATGGTTCTGATTTTGTGGCCAATTCACAACCTTGTCTCACTCCCTACTCGGGAAAGGATGTTCTTTAGCTAACCAAACAGCCACAGAGTCAGAGAGAGTTCACTAGTCAGACAGAGTTCAATCAATTTCATACAGACCTGGGAGCAAGCTGGAAAACAGTTTATACAGACATGTGGGCCAACTTCTTTCTAAATCATATACACCTCTTGCAAGTTATCTTATTATCTAATTAATACATAGGATCTCATCACTGAAGAGGATCCTGTTCTATAGGTCAATCGGTTTGTACATTGTCAAGCCGGCGGTCACGTGTGTTGGCGAGGTAGAGAACCCTGGTCAAGCCCGGTCAGAGGCGAGTTTAGGGAGGCAGCGCTATATGCTAAGCTATCACACTGGCACTGGTTACCGGTTATACAGTATCTACCCTCAGTGGTTGTCATGAGTGGCAGGGAACTGTTTCCTTAATGTTGTTTTGTTTGCAGGATCTTCCTGTCACTGATGGAGACGGCTGGTCTGACTGACCTGCTCAAACAGGAAGGAGAATACACTCTGTTTGCTCCCAGTGATGAGGCCTTCACTGGCGTCAGAGACAGCGACCTGGCTCTGCTCAGAGGTTGGTTCGTCTCTCTCTCCGTCTCTCTGTCACTCTCTCCATCATTTTCTCCGTCCTTCTTAGTCTGTGTCAGTCTCTCTACAAAAAAATCATAGCCAGAGGTTTTTCTTGTCAGGCCACATCATGATGGTCAGGAAAAACTGCTGACCTTAACCATAGCTACCATAGCTACTAGCTTTCTCCTGAAGGTTGTAATGTCAGAGAAACATCCATAAGACTTAGTGGTTGTATGTACGGCACGTTCTATGGTACTGTAGTCTTCAGTCTAAAGTCCTGTCTGTCCTGGCCAGGTAATATGAATGCCCTGCGTACCATCCTGCTCTACCACTTCAGTAACGGAGTGTTCATCGGTGGAGGTCTGGAGACTGGGGTGACCAACCTCCTCAAGTCTCTGCAGGGCAATAACCTCCGAGTGCTGCATGTGAGTCCAAATCTCTCAACATTCAACAAGACTGTAAATATAAGAAATCATGGCATTTTCCAATGTACGTGTGTATGAAAAGCCAGGAAAGAAAGCTATTATCAGACAGACCCTGAAGAGATTGTACAATGTTTTTACAGTGAATCAAGAGCCCCTCCTCCAGATCCACTCAGTATTATTAACATCCGCAATCCTTTGTCATCAACAATGTAAACCAACGTTCAAAGTAGGAATTATGACTAAATATTACTTCTTCGAAAACGTATATAAAACAGTTCAACGTGGAGAAAGAGGACGTCTTAAATAACGTTTATCTGATGAGTAAGAAACCAAAACGTATTTGTTGGATTAACTTCCCTGGAAACAACTCCCCCAAACATAATTCAGCATGCTGACAGGATTTAGGATTTCACAAAGGCTTGCATTGACCTTTGATATTTACTGTTTTGACCTTGGGTTAATTTTATACTTAGCTTTTAAGTTTGATTACAGCAATGTCCTTAGGGTCATATTCTAAGATCATTCAAACAAATCCTTTCTTGAAATAAACCCTAACGCCACGTGAAGTCCCTGGATGTTTGTAGTGCAGACTATTCATGATTTAGTTTAGATGACATTTTACTTCCAACAACAGACCGTTGCATTCCATTGCTACCAATTACTTCACACTGGAAAAAGTTTAGTGTAGTTTAAGATACCCTTAAAAAAATATAGTTCACTTAACTACAGTTACTTTGAAAATGTTGTTCACTATATCAAAATTACTTTGTGATAAATGATCATACAGTATGTAAATCTGAAATGTCGTAGACTACAAACTGCAAGAACATATCACTTTGGGGTCACATGTCAACAGCATGTTTAATTTAGCCTATTAATTAAAACAAAAACAATGGTTCAAGTGAGAATTAGTCTGATGCCGAAAAGGACATGAAATCATTGCCTACTTCACCCATATTTTATTTTTGCAAAAAAGTTAGTAGTTAGCTACACTGCTACACAGTAGTTAGCTATACTGCTACACTGCTACACAGTAGTTAGCTACACTGCTACACAGTAGTTAGCTACACTGCTACATGGCAGAAAAATTATTAACGGATTAATTTAAAACTACCACCAAGTTACTAAAAAATGTACACTACCGTTCATAAGTTGGGCTCACTTAGAAATGTCCTGGTTTTTGAAAGAAAAGCACATTTTTTTGTCTATGAAAATAACATCAAATTGATCAGAAATACAGTGTAGACATTATTAATGTTGTAAATGACTATTGTAGCTGGAAACTGCAGATTTTTAATGGAATATCTACGTATATAGCTGTACAGAGGCCCATTGTCAGCAACCATCACTCCTGTGCTCTAATGGCACGTTGAGTTAGCTAATCCAACTTCTATAATCAAGACTACCACTGTAGTGTCGTCTGCAAACTTGATGATTGATTTGGAGGCGTGCATGGCCACGCAGTCATGGGTGAACAAGGAGTACAGGAGAGGGCTGAGAATGAAGTTCTTTCAGGGCCGTCGAGGTGTCTGCTCGGGGGATATACACGACTGTGATTATAATCGAAGAGAATTCTCTTTGTTGATAATGCGGCCGGCAATTTATTGTAAGGAATTCTAGGTCAGGTGAACAAAATGACTTGAGTTCCTGTATGTTATGATCACACCACAACACCACAACTGTTGCAAATGTTCTGTATATAATGTCATCAATGCCAACCTAATTGAGAAACATATGGTGCATTACCAGCTTGTACTCATCAGCTCATCAGTGTTTGGATCTTAATCCTCTCTACTCCTCTCCTCCAGGCTAACAACACAATCAGAGTGAACACTATTGAGGTCCCTGAACACGATATCATGGCCACTAATGGAGTCATTCACTTTGTCAAAACCCTCCTCTACCCTGGTGGTAAGACTGACTCAAACGTCTCTGACTGCCATCTCCTCTGTTGGAGAAACTGATTATACCCTGATTATATTGTCATGTGTTGAGAGACGCACTGTGCAGTGAATCATTTATTGATATAATACACATATTTAGCAGTGCTGAATGGTTCAGTATGTCTAACACCCTGTGCTGTATGTATGCTAATGTATGTATGTAGAGGTAACTGCCAAAATAAAGAACACACCAACATAAAGTGTCTTAATAGGGCTAACACAAGCCCGAACGTGGTTTTATGCTCATCAAATCATTCAGTGATCACTCGTGCCTTGTGGATGGGGGCATTGTCATTCTATGGGCGCATAACCATGGTAGCCAAAGAATGGCCTGCCCTGCCTTTTTATTCATGACCCATTTATTCATGATGGTATGTTAATTGCTTAATTAACTCAGGAACCACACCTGTGTGGAGCCCCTGCTTTCAATATACATAGTATCCCTCATTTACTCAAGTGTTTCCAATTATTTATTTTGGCAGTAACCTTTAGTATAAAGTGTTACCAGTATGTCTAACACCCTGTACTGTGCTGTATGTACCCTAGTATAAAGTGTTACCAGTATGTCTAACACCCTGTACTGTACTGTATGAACCCTAGTATAAAGTGTTACCAGTATGTCTAAAACACTGTACTGTGCTGTATGTACCCTAGTATAAAGTGTTACCAGTATGTCTAAAACACTGTACTGTGCTGTATGTACCCTAGTATAAAGTGTTACCAGTATGTCTAACACCCTGTACTGTGCTGTATGTACCCTAGTATAAAGTGTTACAGCACAGTACAGTGTTTTAGACATACTGGTAACACTTTATACTAGGGTACATACAGCACAGTACAGGGTGTTAGACATACTGGTAACACTTTATACTAGGGTACATACAGCACAGTACAGTGTTTTAGACATACTGGTATGTACCCTAGTATAAAGTGTTACCAGTATGTCTAAAACACTGTACTGTGCTGTATGTACCCTAGTATAAAGTGTTACCAGTATGTCTAACAGCCTGTACTGTACTGTACTGTATGTACCCTAGTATAAAGTGTTACCAGTATGTCTAAAACCTTTTACTGTGCTGTATGTACCCTAGTATAAAGTGTTACCAGTATGTCTAACAGCCTGTACTGTACTGTGCTGTATGTACCCTAGTATAAAGTGTTACCAGTATGTCTAACACCCTGTACTGTACTGTATATACCCTAGTATAAAGTGTTACCAGTATGTCTAAAACACTGTACTGTGCTGTATGTACCCTAGTATAAAGTGTTACCAGTATGTCTAACACCCTGTACTGTGCTGTATGTACCCTAGTATAAAGTGTTACCAGTATGTCTAAAACACTGTACTGTGCTGTATGTACCCTAGTATAAAGTGTTACCAGTATGTCTAAAACACTGTACTGTGCTGTATGTACCCTAGTATAAAGTGTTACCAGTATGTCTAACAGCCTGTACTGTACTGTACTGTATGTACCCTAGTATAAAGTGTTCCAATTTGTAAGTCGCTCTGGATAAGAGCGTCTGCTAAATGACTTAAATGTAAATGTGTTACCAGTATGTCTAAAACACTGTACTGTGCTGTATGTACCCTAGTATAAAGTGTTACCAGTATGTCTAAAACCTTTTACTGTGCTGTATGTACCCTAGTATAAAGTGTTACCAGTATGTCTAAAACACTGTACTGTGCTGTATGTACCCTAGTATAAAGTGTTACCAGTATGTCTAAAACACTGTACTGTGCTGTATGTCCCCTAGTATAAAGTGTTACCAGTATGTCTAACACCCTGTACTGTGCTGTATGTACCCTAGTATAAAGTGTTACCAGTATGTCTAAAACACTATACTGTGCTGTATGTACCCTAGTATAAAGTGTTACCAGTATGTCTAAACCCCTGTACTGTACTGTATGAACCCTAGTATAAAGTGTTACCAGTATGTCTAACACCCTGTACTGTACTGTATGAACCCTAGTATAAAGTGTTACCAGTATGTTTAACATCCTGTACTGTATGAACCCTAGTATAAAGTGTTACCAGTATGTCTAACACCCTGTACTCTAATGTCCTGTAGAGCTGCCTGCTGGAAACTCTGACCTGCTTGGGCTGCTGAGAAGACTCATCAAGTACATGGAGATCAAGGTACAGTACCAGGCCACACCCACATAAAGGAACAGACCACGCCCATATAATGAACCAGGACAATAGGCCACACCCACATGACTATCGTGCCACAGCATTACTTACAGTTCTGAACAAGGCCAGACAGGTTATTATGATTAGGAAAATGACTACAATGCCAGAGAACCCCGAGCTAACAAGATGAGATTAACCTCTAAGTGTTTGTTACAAAATTACCTTAAGATGACAAGACATCATGTAAAGCCTTGAGCAAATACAGTACCCACCACATAATAGAGGAAGACATTTCTCCTGCCTTCATAAAACCCAAGCAGTGCATCTGAAGGTTCATTGTTGCCCTCTGCATTGGAGTTGAGCAGAACGATGTGCACACAGACCTACAATAATATAGTTTACAGCCTCTAATCCTTCTTTCCATTCATTCGCAGTTTGTGTCAGGATACAGCTATAAGGAAATCCCCCTCACATTCATGAGTGAGTTAAACTATATCTGTTCAAGTCTTAGATGTCTGCTGTACCTTTTTGCATTGAAATTACATTTGTTTGTAGCTTTGTTGTTGTCCAGTGAGTAACTGCCTGCTGTGTGTCTTCTGTTTCTTCTAGAGAGGACGGTCATCACACGCTTCATTGAGTCAGGTAAGTTACAGTTAAAGGATCGAAGCAACATTCTTCATGCATAAATCTTAGCTTTGTGTAATATGCTGAGTGTACAAAGCATTAGAAACACCTTCCTAATATTGAGTTGCACCCCCCTTTTTCCCTCAGAACAGCCTCAGTTCGTAACTCAACAAGGTGTCGAAAGCATTCAATAGGGATGCTGGCCCACGGTGACACTGAAACTGGTGCACCTGGCACCTAATACCATATCATATTTTGTCTTGCCCATTCACCATCTGAATGGCACACATACACAATTCATGTCTCAATTGCCTCAAGGCTTAAAAATGCTTCTTTATCTTGTCTCCTCCCCTTCATCTACACAGATTGAAGTGAATTTAACAAGTGACATCAATAAGGGATCATATATTTCACCTGGATTCACCAGAAGAAGTCTATGTCACGTAATATTTTGTACACTCAGTGTATATAATTGTAAATGATATTTCACATTTAGTCTTGGAAAGACTTGAAGACATTGTGCTACAAGAGTTGATAGAATAGTTGGCACAGTTCAGATAGGGAGGATATCCGCCTTCAATGAAATTCATGACCCACGTCCAAGAGGAAAAACCATTATGGCTGTTCAGATAATTACAGTACAGACAGCAACAAGAAAATACTTGCCACACCTGGGAAGGTTTTTTATCTGTTCTGGGTAAAATAACCCTACTTTATTGGGCTTAATCCTGACCTTTGATTTGTGTTGTTAATTCCTGACTTCAAAGAGAAATATGCACAGAAGTTCAAGTTACTGTCTATACAATTATCTCTAGTCAAGATTCTGAAAGAGATACACTACTGGTCCAAAGTTTTAGAACACCTACTCATTCAAAGGTTATTCTTCATTTTGACTATTTTTCTACATTGTAGAATAATAGTGAAGACCTCAAAACTATGAAATAACACATATGGAGTCATGTAGTAACCAAAAAGTGTTATATTTGAGATTCTTCAAATAGCCACCCTTTGCCTTGATGACAGCTTTGCACACTCTTGGCATTCTCTCAACCAGCTTCCCCTGTAATGTTTTTCCAACAGTCTCGAAGGAGTTCCCACATATGCTGAGCACTTGTTATATGCTTTTCCTTCACTCTGCGGTCCGACTCATCCCAAACCATCTCAATTTGGCAAAATATCAAAACCAGATCCGAGTCCAGACGGTACAGAGTGACAGAAGGGCTCGTGGTCAAGGCAGGCAGAATGGTCAGGCAGGTGGGTACAGAGTCCAGAACAAGCAAGGGTCAAAATCGGGAGGACTAGAAAAAGGAAAACAGCAAAAGCAGGAGTATGGAAAAAACTGCTGGTTAACTTGAAACATACAAGACTAACTGGCACAGAGAGACAGAAAACACAGGGATAAATACACTGGGGGAAATCAGCGACACCTGGAAGGGGTGGAGACAATCATAAGGACAGGTGAAACAGATGAGGGCGTGACAGGCACACCTGTTAATTGAAATGCATTCCAGGTGACTACCTCATGAAGCTGGTTGAGAGAATGCAAAGAGTGTGCAAAGTTGTCATCAAGGCAAAGGCTGGCTACTTTGAAGAATCTCAAATATTAAAAATATTTTGATTTGTTTAACACTTTTTTGGTTACTACATGATTTCATATGTGTTATTTCATAGTTTTGATGTCTTCACTATTATTCTACAGTGCAGAAAATAGGAAAAACAAGGAAAAACCCTTGAATGAGTCGCTGTTCTAAAACTTTTGACCGGTAGTGTAGTTGCAATTCTAAGGGGAAAACTGATGTCATGGAGAAAGCCTTTACCTGGAAAGTATCTGCAAAGCACATATCCACAATTCCTTTGATTATGTAAAATATTCCAGTCATATGAATCCTTTTAGAGTCTGTGAAATATTGCCATTCAGTCTAATTTGATAAAACCTATAAACTGTCATCTCTATTAATGGAGTAGAGGAACCACTGACACACTACATGTCTGTAGTTTGTGGAGTCTAGAGTTTCTAAGTTCATTCGATCCTTCAGATCTCACTAGTGTGCCCTTTAAACTTCATGTTCTTCAATGACGCTTTTGTTGTTGCTTATTCCAGTTAATAAACTTGTTGTCCTCTCTCTCTTTCTAAAGTTCCTGATGTGACCCATGTGACTAGGGTTATCGAAAGGGAACCTACCATCACCAAGGTGACAAGGGTGATTGAGGGAGAGCCTACCATCAACAAGGTGACAAGGGTGATTGAGGGAGAGCCTACCATCACCAAGGTGACAAGGGTGATTGAGGGAGAGCCTATCATCACCAAGGTGACAAGGGTGATTGAGGGAGAGCCTACCATCACCAAGGTGACAAGGGTGATTGAGGGAGAGCCTACCATCACCAAGGTAACACCAATGTAACAACCCATGTTTCAACTGTTGTACCCACCCATGTACCCACCAAATCACTTTTAGCAATCGGGAAAAGCGTTACATAAATCTAATACATGATTATGATTATTAGGTGACCAGAGTCATTGAAGGTGAGCCAAAGTTCACCAAGGTTACTCGTCTCATCGAGGGAGAGCCCAAGGTCACCAAAGTTACGAGAGTGGTCTCAGGTACGTACCTCACAGACACACGTCTTTATTGACTCTTGTCCATGAGGTCTGAAGAACTCTGGGTACATAGTAACATCTAGTAAAATAAACGTATTGTAGGCTACAGTATGCTATGCCTGTTTTGGTCTATAGTTGCTATATAGTGTATTGATGCACTACATGAAACAAAGAAGGGTGTGTTTGGTTTGCTGAGGTGAGACACAGGTCTGCAGATGTGAGTCTTTTGTACTGAATCCCCTCTACTGTACGTCACCCCCCTCATGACTCCTACAGCTGCCCCTCTGTGAAAACATGATGTTTCTATGTGAAGACTGATGTAGTGTTTCATTATGATGTCATCCACAGGTCCTCAATACTCAGCCAGCAACAGTGGCTCCAGCATTGGTATCGCAAACCTCCAGCAGAAAGGTCAGTAACATCACCTCTCTAGTCAAAAATAGATAACTTAATATAGAGGAAATAATGCAATGTTTCATTGAAAATCACGTATATGCATGTCACTGGGTGGACATGTGACAGGTTGTTAGAATAGGGGTTTAGCAGATAGTGTGAAGCAGAGACTGACAAACAGGATTCAAACTGTCACATTTCCACCCTGGGATATTTGACGTCGTAAATTTGTCTTCACAGTGGGAAACCCAAGACCAGTAAATAGCAAGAGAATTCCAGGTAAAACATTATTCCTTGGAAGGATTCAAATGATTGGCAATATCATCCTATGAGGAGCTGTGATTGCGACCATATACATAGAATGACCAAGAACATTGACTTGAATGGAAATGTCCATTCTAGGAACTTTATTTCTATGATTTTGAGTGTATGATGATCTTTCTGTTGTCTCTGTTCCTAGCTGGTCCCAGAAGGAATGTCAGACCAAAGGAACAAAGTGCATGAACATGGACAGACCAGGTGACTGAAGATGCACCAGCAACCAGAGAGGAACAACAGAGATAATGTCAATGATCGGTCTCCCATACAAGCGCTACACTCCAAATGACGTGTGTGTAGACATACAGAACTTGAACTTAGTGAGACCAGTAAAGCCATTTGCTAAACAAAACACAAATCATTGGTGAATGTATCTAAAGATAACTAAAAGCCATCAATATATGTAAATAGTGTACACATATTTGTGGGTTTTGGGGGTGTATTAGAGATGAAAGATTAAAAGCTAGCCAGAGGTAGCAAAATAATCTTTAAAACCAAGCTATTGGAAGCCTTGGCCATTGGTTGAGGTGATACAACAGGATTTTTGGGAAGTTTTAGTAATTTTTGGGAACTTTTTAAATTTACCTCTGCATAATATCAAGTTTGTGGTGCTCATATAAAAATAAATAAAATACAAATGTGATTGCTATTTTCTGACTGTACTTCTGCAAATGTTTATATTTTTCTACCAGATGTAATTTCAGCTCTGATCTGACTTGAATGTCACAGTAGTGTGTTTGCTTTCTCTTTCTGCCTTTCTGTCTACCTTGCTAAACATTCAGATATTGATCGTGTCTTTGCTTTTAGATGTTTCAAATGTGCAACATTCTGACAAACTTAACTTTTCACATACTGTATTCTCTCAATAGCTTTTTTTTACTGCAGTTTTTAAACCTTTTCCAATAAAGTATATTCTTGGATATGAAGTGCATCATTCGCCAGGAGAAAACCCTTCGTTATAAAACTTTTTAGTAGTTCATCACTATAAGGAAATAAAGTCAAGTTACATTTTAGAATCACATTTACTAAATTTGCGGAGAAGATGTATGATAACCAAATCTAATTTGTGCCAGTGTACTGGTCCCTGCCTACTTAATGAATTCCATTTTCTTAGTATAACGCTAGTTATTTGAGGAGGGAAAAGGGATTGTCTGTTTTTTAGATCTCCTAAAAACTATAGAAGAGTCTGACATTGCTAGAATTGTTACTTTAACCTAGCTCCCTCTAAAGAGAAACTCAAAGTGAGAACGAAGCCAAATCTAAAGCAAATGTCAAATATCAGAGTGTGAATGATACCGTGACATTCAGGGGTCTCTATTTTTCTTTGACTGGACTTCCTGTGTGCACGCGCTTGCGCATACATAAAAAAAGACATGTAAAGACATGTCATTTAACAGTATTTTTTTAATTTATTACTTTTTAATTTGGCATGAACACAACCAATCATGATGTTTTCAACTTATTAAATCACTGTGCACTGTTTGGATGCTGGAACTGTTTTGGAGTGGACAAACATGCGCAGGTCGCCTACTTTTTGAAGTGATTTGTTTGACAATAAGATGAAAACATCATGACTGGTTGTGGTCATGCCAACTTAAAAGTGAATAAGTAAAAAACACCATTAAATGACGTCTTTACTATTAGGCCCATAAAAAATGTCATGGAAGTTTGTGCACACATAGGTCCAGTCAAAAAAATAGAGACCCCCGAATGTCAGACTTTAAGGGTTAAGAGTTTAGACTTTAAGGGTTCTTCGCACCATTTGATGAATGGAAATAGACATCTGTTAAACACCAAAAAGTGTAATGACATTCTGCGATTGTCATTGGGTCTAGACTCTTAGACTTTTTATGAAGAACGAAAAGTTGGGACACCTAAAAAGGGGCTGAGATAGAGGACTGTCCCAGGATGTACAGACACGTGAGATATTTTTTTAAACCATGACACAGAGGTGGGGGTATTTAGTTGAATTTGGAATAAGCTTTAATTTTCATATATATCACTGTACAGTAGCAGTACAAATTGCATAAAAAAAATAGGAGAATGGTTAAATTAGCATTATTCAGAAATCCCCCAAAATCTGACTTTGTTGCATTTAGGGGGCCTCATGTCTCATTCAGCAGGTCCAGAGTACTGCTGGTATTCTGCTCTACCTGATAATGAATTGCACCCACCTGCTGTCCCAGTTCTAAATCAATCCTTGATTAGAGGGGAAGGATGAAAATCAGAAGTAGAACTGGCTTCGAGGTCCAGATTAACATGTTTGTGTTTGTAGGGCCATAGCGTACTTGCTATATGATTGGTACGTCAACTATCTGCTTCTATCCAGACTATAACCACAACCAACTGATCCCAGAACAGGAGATGTATTGCTCTGGCAGGAATACAGATCAGATCAGGAAGTTATCTCGATCTGGCTGCAGATCTACAAACAGAGGCCAAGTGTTAGTGTACAATAAGCCAGTGTTTATGGCTATACGGTTCAACAGTTGCACTAATAGTTCCTTTCACTGGATCCTACACTCTTTTAGAAAAAATGGTTATTTGTCTGTACTCACCACAGAAGGTTGGTGGCAACTTAATTGGGAAGGATGGGCTCATGGTAATGGCTGGAGCGGAGTTAGTGGAATGGTATCAAATACATCAATACACCATATCAGACCACCATATGCATTTGACGTTAGCTGCAATATGTAACTTTATGGGTGACCCGACCATAAGTCTGAACAATAAAAATTACCAAATAAAATGTCAGTAAACCCAAAATGGCTTTGTAAATAAAAGTATACCAGTGACTGAGTCTACGAGCGACTAGAGAAGGCCAGCCAACCCTGGTATACAAAGTGCAGTGGTGCGTAAGTGTTTTGCAGTTTAAAATAAATCTCAATGCACCATGGTACAGGGTATCAATTGATCTCAAACACTGAGCAGAAGCAGTCATATATAAAATAAGATATGTATATGAGGTTAGTCTCAATCTCATTGCCCTGACAGGTAGTAATAGGTGAAAGGTTCAGGGATATATTTTTTGCTTTAGAAAACACTATCATTTTAGTTTTGTAAGTATTGAATATAAGCTTCAAAAACTTCAAAAGGTATGTTGAACAGTATAAAAAGTATAAACAGTATAAAAAGCAGTCTTCAAGTTCTGGAAAGCTTTTGTGAGAGATGAGGCACAACAATAAATAACACTGTCATCAGCATAAAAGTGACGTTGCACATTTTACAAATTGTTGTCTAAATTATTTATATAAATAGTGAATAAGAGGGAACCAAGTACAGCACCCTGGGGCACACCATTACAGACAGACATTACAGACAGACAATTTGACATGATCTAAGGATTTCAGGGCTATGTACCTCCTGCACTGAGAATGGCAAAAAGCTAAAAGTTTGACCAGCTCTCGCTGGTTCATCCACACAGGGTTAGAGTCGTTGGACTAGTGGTTAGAGTGTTGGACTAGTAACCGGAAGGTTGCAAGTTCAAATCCCCGAGCTGACAAGGTACAAATCTGTCGTTCTGCCCCTGAACAGGCAGTTAACCCACTGTTCCTAGGCCGTCATTGAAAATAAGAATTAATTCTTAACTGACTTGCCTAGTTAAATAAAGGTAAAATTAAAATAAAAAAAATTGCTGCCAGTAAGATTGCACTAAATCAACCATTTATTGGATCATCAAGACCTTTAAGGAGAGTGGTTCAATTGTTGTGAAGAAAGCTTCAGGGTGCCCAAAAAAAGTCCAGCAAGTGCCAGGACCGTCTCCTAAAGTTGATTCAGCTGTGGGATCGGGGCACCACCAGTACAGAGCTTGCTCAGGAATAGCAGCAGGCAGGTGTGAGTGCATCTTCACCCACAGTGAGGCAAAGACTTTTGGAGGATGGCCTGGTGTCAAGAATGGCAGCAAAGAAGCCATTTCTCTCCAGGAAAAACATCAGGGACAGACTGATATTCTGCAAAAGCTACAGGGGTTGGACTGCTAAGGACTGGGGTAAAGTCATTTTCTCTGATGAATTCCCTTTCCGATTGTTTGGGGCATCCGGAAAAAAGCTTGTCCAGAGAAGACAAGATGACCACTACCGTCAGTCCTGTGTCATGCCAATAGTAAAGCATACTGGGACCATTCAAGTGTGGGGTTGCTTCTCAGCCAAGGGAGTGGGCTCACTCACAATTTTGCCGAAGAACACAGCCATGAAGAAAGAATGGTACCAAAACATCCTCCGAGAGCAACTTCTCCCAACCATCCAGGAACAGTTTGGTGATGAACAATGCCTTTTCCAGCATGATGGAGCACCTAGCCATAAGGCAAAAGTGATAACTAAGTGGTTCGGGAAACTAAACATCGTTATTTTGGGTCCATGGCCAGAAACTCCCCAGACCTTAATCCCATTGAGAACTTGTGGTCATTCCTCTAGAGGTGGGTGGACAAACAAAACCCCACAAATTCTGACAAACTCCAAGCACTGATTATGCAAGAATTGGCTACCATCAGTCAGGATTTGGCCCAGAAGTTAATTGACAGCATGCCAGCGCGGATTGCAGATGTCTTGAGAAAGAAGGGTCAACACTGCAAATATTGACTCTTTGCATCAACTTCATGTAATTGTCAATAAAACACTTATGACACTTATGACACCTTTGACACTTATGAAATGCTTGTAATTATACTTCAGTATTCCATAGTAACATCTGACAAAAATATCTAAAGACACTGAATCAGCAAACTTTGTGAAAATTAATATTTGTGGCATTCTAAACTTTTGGCCACGACTGTACAGCAACAAATTCCTTCAGTACACATGACGGTAATTCATTAACATTACTGTTACCAGACATAGACTTAATAGCCTTCCAAAACTTTCTAGGTTTATTCAGGTTGTTATTAACAGACAAAAATATTCAGACTTGGCCTTCCTGAGAAGAAAAGAACACTTGTTTCGTAACTGCCTAAAAATAAGCCAATTAGCATCAGAACATGATTTCCTTGCTTTAGCCCAGGCTAGACTACGGTTGTGAATAATACAAGACAGCTCAGAAGAAAACCATGGATTATCCCGCCCTTTAACTCTGAACCTCCAGAATGAGGCATGTTTGTTTACTATTTGGGAAAAAAAAACATCATGAAAGAATTTCCAGGCAGTTTCCACTTCAGGAATAAGCTCAATCTTGCTCCAGTCAAAATAAAACAAATCGTGAAAGAAAGCCTGCTCATTAAAACTAAAATTTCTCTTATGAATAAAGCGTGGGTTTGTCTTAGGAACCTTAGTATTTCTAACAGCACAATGGTCACTTAAATCATTACAAATAACACCCGCCGCAGAATATTTATATGGAACATTTGTCCATATCTGTAATGCTTGTCTTCGTCCTCCTCTGACGAGGAGTAAGAAATGTCAGACGAATGCACAGCGTGGTAAGTGTTCATCCTTTTAATAAACTGAACACTAAATACAAAGTAACAAAAGAGAACAAACGAAACAGCTCCATCAGGTGCAACACACACTAAACAGAAAATAATCACCCACGAAACACAATAGAAAACCGGCTACCTAAATATGGTTCTCAATCAGGGACAGCTGCCTCTGATTGAGAACCATACCAGGCCAAACACAGAAATAGCAAATCATAGAAAAACTAACATAGACAACCCATCCAACTCACGCCTTGACCATACTAAAACAAAGACATAACAAAAGATCTAAGGTCAGAACGTGACAATATCAAATCAATCAGGGTAGATTTATCTGGACATCTGAGATTTGGGCGAGTGGGTGAGTTAATCAACTGGGTAAGATTCACAGAATTACAAAACATTTTTAAATCATCAGACACCGGCTTTAACCAACACCAGTTGAGATCACCAATCAAGATCATTACACTGTAAAGAAGTTTAGACATGAGGTGCATCAGAGAAGAAAATCCATCACTGAGAGCAGAGGGGAGTCTATAACAGCCAATCACAGTTATAGAGAGACCCATTTGAAACCTCAATATTCAAAGCAAGAAATTCCAACTGTTTACAAAAAGTTTCAGACTTTGCCACACTTACAAGGAATTTAGTCTTTACATATATAGCCACACCCCCAACTTTCTTAACTCGATCAGTGCGATACACATTGTAACCATTTATACAAATATCCTTATCAACAACAGGCTTGCTGAGCCAGGTTTCAGAAAACACAATTACATCAGCATCAGTTGATTTAGCCCAAATCCTAACCCCATTCATTTTTGACAACAGGCTGTGTACATTTAAATGAAAAATACCAAAACCAGATCTAGATTTAAAATCAGAGGGGGTTTGAAGACATTGCATATCAGGGCCAGGGTTAGGTTGCCCGTTACAAATGCATCGGCACTTGGACAAGTGGACAGAGTGAAAAAGAGCGAGTTCCCGCAGACAAAATGTCTAATGGTCGGGAGAGCACATTGTCAGATATACTTACCCAGCGATAATGTTCGTTATCTCCAGAGTTCAATAAAGTCAGTGCACAAAGCAATACCATGAAAATGGTCATTTTCTCTGAGAGATGTAAGAAATAGAGGCCAGGGAAAGGTAAGGGGAGAGAGGGACAGTGTTTATGTATGAGTCTATATGTGACTGTGTTAGTGATGAGTCGTTCGCGAACGAGTCGGCTCTAAGAGCCAAGTCTAGCTGTCTTCTGGACTACTTTGAGTTCAGCCACATACACACCTCAAATAACTTGGCAGAGAAACTGTTGAGAGTGGCCAGAGAAAGGCAAGTAGATGGAAAAGTTGTCTGTTGTGTTAGCGACAATACAGCTGACATAACCAAATCCATGAAAATGTTTAAATGGACACATCATCCATGTCTTGCCCACACAATCAACCTGATAGTAAGAGATGCTCTGAAGGTGATGAAGCCCACTGTGGACAAAGTGAAAGCAGCTGTGGAAAACTTCCACAGGAGCACAGTAGATGCTGAAAAACTAAAGTTTATACAACGCCAGATGGGGATGCCTGAGCTGAGGCCTAAACAAGACTGCACTATAAGGTGGAATTCAACATTTTATATATTGATGCGTTTCTTGAGTCAAAGGATGCCATCATCTCTACCCTGTCCATTTTCAAGGCACCTGTTGATGCTCTGACCCAAGAGGAATGGGAGGTGGTGGAGGAAGTGTGCAGAGTCCTGGAACCCTTTGAGCAGGTCACTGTGGAGATCAGTGGAGAGAGATACAGTAAGCAGTTATTACTACATCATTAGTTAATCCAGTATTATATATTGTGGCAGACGAGGGGGTTTGGTCAAGACATTTACATAGATCAGACACGGACAGAGTATGATTAGCTCGGTTTCAAGGGTGTTTATTAAATAATAAATCAAAAAGAAATGAACAGGTCTCCCTCATGAGATCCTCTCCAGGATACCTTCTCCTGGGCCTCCGGGTCCTCCTGTATCCTGTCGGGCACACAAACTCAACTCCCTCGGCTTAGCTCGGGTAACCGTATCCAACCACACGGAAGATACCTCCCTGAGCTCTTGCTTCTGGGCCAAGGTCCTCATTGCTCGGGACCTCCACTGGTACCGTTGGCGTCCCTAACACGGCCAAGACTGTCCTCTAGTGTCACTTCTTCAACAGGTTCACGTGGTAAATCTGTTGGGGTTTCCATCTCCCAGGTTGCCATACGCGGTAATTGACAGGTCCCAGCTTCTCGATCACCTCGTATGGTCTGTGCCATGTTGCCAGGAACTTACTTTCAGCCGTGGGGATCAAAGCCAACACCCTGTCTCCCACCTGGAATTCCCGGGGCTGGGCTCCCCGATTGTAGACCTGGGCTTGGGCACGTTGGGCCTTTTCCATATGTTCCCTCACGACTGGCCGTATGGCTGTCATCCGCTCCTGCATCGTCTTCACGTGTTCTACCACGCTGCATAAGGGGGTCGGTTGGGCTTCCCACACCGCCTTGGCGAGGTCCAGTAGGCCGCAGCATCTACTTGAGCGTTTTATTAAAGCGCTCGACGAGCCCATCCTTCTGCGGGTGAAAAACGGAGGTCCGGATCTGCTTGATCTGCAGGAGGGCACACCACTCTTTCATGAGGCGGGACATAAACTCTGTCCCTTGGTCTGTCATGATCTTGTTCGGGATGCCCACCAGGCTAAAGAGGTGGAACAGCTCCTGGGCGATTCCCTTGGACACCGCCGCCTGTAGGGGAATGGCCTCGGGATACCGAGTGGCATTGTCCACTATTACAAAGATGTACCTGTGTCTTCGTGCAGTCTTTACCAGGGGTTCCACTATGTCCATGGCGATGCATTCAAAGGGCACCCCGATTATTGACAGGGGGACTAGAGGGTTCCGGAAGTGTGCTTTCGGGGCAGTAAGTTGACACTCCGGAAAGCTGCAACAGTAGTCTTCCACGGACCTTGTCATCCTGTGCCAGTGGAACCTTGGTGGCGATCCGTTCCCGGGTCTTCTCCATTCCCAGGTGCGCCCCCAACAGGTGGGTGTGGGCCAGCTGAAGAACGGTTCCTACGTACCGTTGGGTCAGCAACAATACCTCTTGAAGTTCCCTATGTTGGTGCGACACCTGATACAAAAAGATATTCTTGATTTGGAAATGAGGGTATCGCCAGTCACTCACCCCCGGAAGTAGCTGTCCATCCACCACTACCACTTGGGCGGCGGCAGCTTTCGAATTCGGATCCTCCCACTGGGCCGCCCTGAATTGTCCCTTCAGTTGGCCCCCCACGGGGTCTCGACTGGCCCCTCGAAATCGAGGAGGGGGAGGTTGGGCTCCTCTTCAAGTGGTTCCCCAGGGGGTTCAGGTTCCGGCTCCCCCTCCGACTCCGGACCCGTAGAGTCAGGTTGGTTAACCGGTGGCTTCCGGGCCACACAGGCGATGGGTTGTCCCTGCTCTCTTCTTTGGCCGGCTCATACTTTCTTCCTCAACTCGTGCCCCTGTAGGGCCGCAAACAGCAGACAATTCCGTCCCACTAGGAGGGGTACCGGCAGCTCTGGTCCTGCACCCACCATCATCTGACAGCTCCCTTGTGGCATTACGATGTTGGTCCATACGGTGGGATACCGTTTTGTGTCACCGTGAACACAGAAAATGGACATCTCCCTACCCCGTTCGGTCTCCTGGTTCAGCAGGCTCGTGGTCACAAATGTAACCATGCTTCCGGAGTCTAATAGTGCTTCCATGTCGTGTCCGTCAACCTTCACCGGGACCATGGGTGCAGTTGACTCATGGTGCGCCCAATAGGAGGTGACATAGTTCATGGCGTGACCCACCTCACCTACGGGGCTAGCTGATGGCATCAACTCCTCTCGAGCCGGGCAATTCCAGGCAATGTAACCCCGGGCGCCACACTCAAAACATCTCCATCTACCTGGGGTTGTCGGGTCGGCCCTACCCCTGCCGTCTCTCCACGGGTTTGCGGTCCTTTGGCCCTGCCGACTGTCGGTTTGGGGTACACTGCGGTGGGGCTGTCCTTCCATCCCTTCGGACGGGTCGCCGACTCGTCCCGGCTCCCACTCAGCAGTGCCTGAGTGTTCTTCTGTGTCTCTACTGCTTCCAGGAGGCCCTCAAAGGTCTGGGGTGCGCATAAACTTGCTGCCCTCTTCATGTCTTACAGGTAGTGCCCGTAAGAAGCAATCCAGGACCACTTTGTCAAGGAAGGATAGGGTGGATACGTCGGTGAGGAGCCATGCCCTGGTGATAGACAGTAGGGCTCTCATCTGGGCTCGGGGGAGGTGTCGGGTACGAACCTCCAGTCGTGGAACCATTGAGCCTGATGGGCCAGGCTGTACCCGTAGCGACTGAGTATTTCCCGTTTGAGTCCGTTGTAGTTATCCGCCTGTTTGTCATTCAGGTCCCAATACACCATTTGGGCATTCCCAGAAAGGAACGGGGCCAGCAGACTTGCTCACTACGGCCTTGGCCATCCTTTCCGTAGTGCTGTCCGTTCAAATCTACAGAGGTATGTTTCGAGGTCCTCATCTTCCGTTAGCTTGATTAAAAACTGGTTGGGATGTGATCCAGGAGATGCTCCTCTTTGCAGCATCCAGACTTCCTCAACGAGGCGGACGTTTTTTAGTCGCTGTTCCTCCAGCGTTCGTTCCTGAATGCCTGTTGTGCTTGTTGGGCCCGGGCAAACTGAGCTATCAACTCGTCCATGCTGATAAACGTCAACCCTGATCTGACCACGTTATCAGGATGCCCGCATTCTCCACCACTTGTGGCAGACCAGGGGGTTTGGTCAAGACTTTTACATAGATCAGACACGGTCAGAGTATGATTAGCTTGGTTTCAAGGGTGTTTATTAAATAATAAATCAAAAAGAAAAGAACAGGTCTCCCTCATGAGATCCTCTCCAGGATACCTTCTCCTGGGCTCCGGTCCTCCTATATCCTGTCGGCCACACAAACTCAACTCCCTCGGCTTAGCTCGGGTAACCGTATCCAACCACAAGGAAGTCACCTCACTTCCCCTAGTCCTCTCTCTGTGTGCTGCCCTTCTGGCAGCTTAATGGGCCTCGCACAGCTGTTGAGCAATCTGCCCTTGAGCAATCCACCCCCAATCAGCCCCAATTAGTCCTGTCCGGAGAGCCCGTCGAGACCTGGCACGTCCAGCAGATGGAGTCACCGCCTCGTGATGTATACTCCATCTGTTACCAGGCCTCGACGAGTCTCCCCCTGGTGGCTGACCTGCTGTACGCCACAATATGTATATGAGCAGTAGATGAGAATGTATTGTCAGTAGACAAAACATGAATCTGAACTAATAATTTACTGTCCTCTCGTTTCAGTTATGTGACAGCCTCAAAAAGGGTAAGAGTCTGCAGCGAATCACAGCGAGCCGCCAGAGAGAAGCAAATGTAACCACAGGACATGTGACAGAGTTAATGGATACCCTATGTTCATCAATGGACAGAAAGTTCCACAGAATAGAATAGAATCACGTGCTATCAGAAACCGCTGCACTTGACCCCAGGTTTAAGAAGTTAGCCTTCAGTGATGCCAGAGCGATTGATGAGGCTTTTCAAAGAATAACCTAGGCAGCAGGGAGGGACAGACCCAGCAGTCAGCTGGCTCAAGCACCAGGGCAACAGGAAGAAGAGGGAACAGATGGAGCAGAAGCACCAGCAGTAGTGCCACAAACGTCTACTGTTTGGATGCTGTTTGACGAGAGAGCAACTGGGGATGCAGCACGAAGGAATCCCTCAGCAGATGCCATAATGGTCCGATCCTATTTGGAGGATCTGCAGATCCTCTGAGCTGGCAGAAGAACAAGGCCTCTGTCTACCCATGGCTTACTAAAGTCATGACAGGGAGACTGCATCGTGGCCACATCCGTTCCCTCTGAGAGGTTCTTCTCGAAAGCGGGACAAATAATTACTGAGAGAAGAAACCGCATCAGCCCCTCGAAAGTGAGGCAGCTTGCATTTCTGAATGCAAATCTCTCATAAAAGCAATATATGGTCAGCATTGTTGTGTGCTGCTGGTTATAACAGGGCAATAAAGAAGAGAGAGAAAAGAGGGACCAGTTTAATGTTTTAAGTGGGATGCTGCAGTTTTGCACATTGTTATTTATTTTTCTTTGATATGATACAATATTCTATTATGTTGTTCAGATTGCATTTGTTTTGAATTGTTACATTCATATGCACTTTGTTTATATACATTATAAAAGTTATACTTTAAATGCAAAAGTTTTATAGCATTATTTTTCATAACAAACCAATGCATTTTTTAAATACATTGTGGTTAAGGTAGAGTAAGATTTCATTTAATAATTTAATTTGAATTGTTTTAACACCAATCATATGTCAAACTATCGCAAACTGTTTGACTTGAAAAAATACAAAACATGTTTTTTTAAAGAGCCGTTTGGGAGCCAAAAGAGACAGATCTTTTTGTTGAGCTGAGCCGAATGAGCCGGCGCACTGAAAAGAGCCGGCGCACTGAAAAGAGCCGGAATACAAATCACTAGAGTGTGTGCGCGTGTGAGTAGATTGGGTGTGGGGGTCGATTGAGAAAACGGGTTGGGGATTGTTGAGCTGCATCTGACAGCCAGGCGGAGAGCGAAGAGGAGCAGCTTGGACGAGACACTCCGTGGAGGGAAAGCTGAAGAAAGAACTCAGGCCAGCCAGGGGTTACTTTGGTAAACTTCAAGTAAAGAAATGCAAATAGCGAGAAAAAAATGCATCGGAGTTGAGGGAGACCCTCGATCTTTACACCAGCAAAACAAAATAGTTTGCACTACACAAGGAAATTGTTATTAAATTATTAGTAGGTTAATAAAATCTACTAGTCACAGACAAATGACTTGACATGCTGCCATCTTGGATTTCTAGTTTTATTATTAGGATTATTATTATAGATAGGGAAATCTCATTGAAAGAAAGAACAGATCTAACACTTCTTATACTATGTGCGCTATTTCTATGCTTCCCATTCTTAAGTTTTGTTTTTGCTTATTTTACTTTCGGTTTTGTACACCAGCTTCAAGCAGTTCATAATACATTATTTTTGGTTGTGGAAAATAGCGGTTTAGATTGTACAGTGATTCTCTACACTAAACTTGCTTGTTTTGTCACATACACTGAAATTAGGCGAACTATTAGAATTTTAGCAACCAGGAAATTGAGCGATTTCTGCATATTGCATCTTTAACAAAAACACTTTCAAATGTCATATTTCTGTTTACAGTGGTTGCTTTCCAAGTGTCATCTGTTTTTCTTTGTGCTGGTTCTCTGAGAGGTTGAATTTCATCCTTATGATCTTTAAATCTTCACCAAGAAAAACACTGCAACATTTCCAACTGCAGAAAAGCAACACATCCATCTTAGAGACTATTCCACTGTCAGTGGAGAGGGTAAGCCTTGGCCTACTGTTGCATCCTGGGGCTGAAAAGACATCAATTATATTTACAGTTATGCTGTAGGACGGTGTGACGCACAGAGACTGGTATGATTTTACAGAGACCGGGAAATCACAATAAGGAGCGCTGACACAAACTTCCATCCAAAAACAAGTGTAAAAACCTCACACAAGAAAAGACAGGCGGCCGACCTTGAATTTTGTTATTCTTCATTCCATTTATTTTTCATTTGCAATGCATCAATGGACAACTCTATTCACTTCTTCAGGTTTGTTTGTTAACAGTACAGCAGTTCTTTATTTCTCAACCTGAAAAGAGTTTACTTTAGGTAAACAGTATTTTTTATTTAATTTTTCCTCTGCTCTGCATCAACGAACAATGTGTTTCTTGTACAGCTTCTTCAGGTTCTCATGTTGGCTCTAAGACAGTTATTTTTTGTGAAAAGAGGATCAGTTCCAGTGAACAACAGATTGACATTCAGACTTGCAGAGGCAAGTTCCACATATCCCTGCAACTGAGCACTACAGTGCCACTGACGTGCTGTATTCTAACCTCTGAGTCAAATGGTCTATATGCCCATACTCGTATGGAATATTTCTGCAAGAGCTATGATTGGCAGGATCTTTTCCATAATGTCAGTGTCTAAGGCTTTGCTGTCTTAATGGAGACCATCAGCAACCACCACATGTCATAATATGTACTGCAGTAAAGGCCTTTTCCGTGTATTACGGTGCTTCTTATTCCACTGACAGGACTTTTCCACTCTTTCCCCCATCCCTCTCTACCCCGTCCCCTATTTCCTCTTCTCTCCTCCCTCTCTCCCCTCCGCTACACCCTTGCCCCCTCGCCTGTCCCTAGTCCGTCCAGGCTTTCCACATGCCTCTGATTTACACATGAGATGGAGGTCAGTAATGGTCATTACTGCTGGGTTTAACTATAGCCCTAACACTGTTCATACACTCTTAGAAAAAAAGGTTATATCTCAAACCAAAAATGGTTCTTCGGCATAAGAGAACCCTTTGAAAAAAAAACATTTTGGTTCCAGGTATAACACTTTTGGGTTACATGTAGAACAGAAGAGGCTAGAGGGGGGAGCTATAGGAGGATGGGCTCATTGTGATGGCTGGAATGTAATAAATGGAATGGTATCAAACATATGGAAACCACATTTGACTTTGCTCCATTAATTCCTATTCCAGCCATTACAATGAGCCTGTCCTCCTATAGCTCCTCCCACTAGCCTCCTCTGATGTAGAAGCCTTTCCACAGAGGGTTCTACATGGAACCCAAAATAGTTATATTTGGAATCATAAAGGCTTATACTTAGAAATAAAAAGGGTTCTCCTAGGGGACAGCTGCAGAACTCTTTTGGAACCCTTTTTTCGAAGAGTGTACTGCTGTGTCAGACTAGAGCAATGACACTAGGAGCTGTAGATGCACACCCACTGATACACTGATTGAGTCCCAAATGACATTCACCTGTCTACACAGTGGACAGTGCATTTCAGAGCAGAAACTGTACCATGAAATCCAAGGAACTGTCCATAGATTTCCAAGATATACTGTATATCTGGGGAAGGGTATAAACCAATGTCTAGAGCGTTGAAAGTTTTAAGAGTACAGTGGTCTCCATCATTGGGAAATTGAAAAAATATGGAACTACCCAGACTCTGCCTAGAGCTGGCTGGCTGACCAAACTGAGAAACCGGGCAAGAAGGTCCTTGGAGGTGACCAAGAGCCCAACAACCACTCTGACAGAACTACAGAGTTCCTTGGCTTTAGATGCATCTGCCAGAAGGACAACAGTCTCTACAGCAACAGCACTTTACTATTCTAAGCTTTATGGAACAGTGGCCAGACAGAGGACACTCCTGAGAAAAAAGCATGACAGCACGCCTGGAGTTCTGCAAAAAGGCATGTGGAAACTCAGATCTGGACTGATGAGACAGAAAATTCACTCTTTGGCCTGAATGCAAAGCGCTATGTCTGGAGAAAACCAGGCACAGATCATTACCTGTCTAACACCATCTCTACCGGGAAGCATGTTTGTTGGCAGCATCATGCTATGGGCATGCTTTTCAGTGGCAGGGACTGGGAGAATGGTGAGGATAGAGGGAACAATGAATGAAGACAAATGCAGGCAAATCCTTGATGAGAACCTGCTTCAGAGTGCAAACAACCTTTCGACTGGGGTGAAGATTTACGTTCCAACAGGACAATGACCCCAAGCATACAGCCAAAGCAAGAATGTGAACGTCCTTGAGTGGCACAGATTTGAATCCCACTGAAAATCTGTAGAAATACTTGACTATTGCTGTTCAACGTAGTTCCCCATCCTTCTTAACAGAACTTGAGAAAATCTGCGAGGAAAAATGTAGTAAATCACCAAATACAAATGTGCAAAGCTGATTGAGTCATCTTAGGTATGTCTCTAAGGTTTCATTTCTGCCAAAGGTGCTCCTACAAAGTATTGAATACTTATGGAAATGAGATATATCTGTATTTCATTTAATTCATTTGCTAAAATAACATTTTTTATTTAATCCATTTTAAATTCAGTCTATAACACAACGTTTTAAGGGGTATGAATATTTTCAGTAAATATCCTGATGGTCTGAATGATTGATGTTGAATGTGTTCAATGACACAGACATGTTTGTGAACAGAATGATAAACTGAGCCTGCTTCATGCAAATCTATTCAAAGTTAGAGGGCATCACTATCAAAAGGGGTGACTTCATGCTACGGCAAGGAAAAGCTTTGTATCAAATAATTGTAGATCTTGTCAATCAAAATAAACCTGCACACTATAAATACAAATAAATGTTTGTTTAGCCAATCGTGTTGCAGATCATTACAGTAACTTGTTCAGACCAGAGTGAGTTTGAAGTATGGGACTAGAAGTGGCGAAGTGCCAAGGCTGGAATCCACTGGGGTACACCAACATGATATGTAGCTTCTTCTGATACCATACGTGTTTTAATGGATGGCTGACATTGGCAGCTCCAGGGAGGGGTTTGCCAGTACTGAAGCCCTCTCAAGAATAAGCCTAGCACCCATTTAGTAATGTATTAGTACATACACACATGTACTCCATAGATTGCAAGCACGGCTACTTCGTGTGGTAAAAACCCTGTGACTAAAATTCAGCCACTGCTGATTCAATAGGCTGCTATGGGCCTGTTTGAGTCTACTGTGTTTTGTTCATCGTTCTAAAGTAGATTATGGTATTAAAACCTCTCTAGAGTATGTGGGACGGTAGCATCCCACCTGGCCAACACCCAGTGAGATTGCAGAGCGCCAAATTCAAATACAGAAATACTCATTATAAAAATTCAGAAAATATACAACTATTAAACATAGGTTTAAAGATTAATTTCTTGTGAATCCAACCACGGTGTCAGATTTTAAAAATGCATTACGGCGAAAACATACCTTACAATTATTTGAGAACATAGCCCAGCAGACAAATAATGACAAACAGCAACCAACCAAGTAGAAGAGTTACACAAGTCAGAAATAGAGATAAAATTAATCCCTTACCTCTGATGATCTTCATATGTTTGCACTCAGAAGACATTAATTTACTCAATAAATGTTCCTTTTGTTCGATAAAGTCTCTTTTTATATCCAAAAACCTCTGTTTTGTTCGCGCTCAAACGCAGTCACAACACGCAGACAAAAAAATCGAAATTGTATCCTTCAATCCTCAGGTTGTTTTTAGCCAATGTGATCTATAATATTTCAACCGGACAATAACGTTGTCAATATAAAAGGTAAACAAGAAAGGCACTCTCTCTGGTCGCGTGCATGAAAAAGCTCTGTGACAAGGTAGGGTCCACTCATTCAGACTGCTTCCTCATTTTTCAGAATACAAGCCTGAAACAATTTCTAAAGACTGTTACTCCCATCTCCATCTAGTGGAATGCATAGGAACTGCAATTTGAGTCCTAAGTCAATGGATACTGTAATGGCATTGAATAGAAAGCTACAAACAAACAAAAATCCTACTTCCTGAATGGATTTTTCTTAGGTTTTCGCCTGCCAAATCAGTTCTGTTATACTCAGATACATCATTTTAACAGTTTTTGAAACTTTAGAGTGTTTTCTATCCAAATCTACTAATTATATGCATATCCAATCTTCTGGGCCCGAGTCGAAGACAGTTTAATATGGGCATGCTTTTCATCCAAAATTCCAAATGCTGCCCCCCACCCTAGAGAAGTTAAGATTTATAGAACTAAAGGACTTCTTTTTCCTGATGGGAATCTGTGAATAAGGGAGATCTGACCACAAAGAGGCTGACAAAGAGTTCCATACTTCACAATACTGACAATTAAATGTGATTTCCAGTCAGAAGCCTATTCAGAAGTGTTTAAAACATTCTCTGTATTGTAATATAGTACATGTACATAGAAACCATGTGAAATTTATGATCATTTATGAACATTTGAACATCTTGGCCATGTTCTGATATAATCTCCACCCGGCACAGCCAGAAGAGGACTGGCCACCCCACATAGCCTAGTTCCTCTCTAGGTTTCTTCCTAGGTTTTGGCCTTTCTAGGGAGTTTTTCCTAGCCACCGTGCTTCTACACCTGCATTGCTTGCTGTTTGGGGTTTTAGGCTGGGTTTCTGTACAGCACTTTGAGATATCAGCTGATGTACGAAGGGCTATATAAATACATTTGATTTGATTTGATTTGAAAGGGATTCCTATTGCTTTTCCATGTGGTTTTGGAAGTACAAAAATATACTTAGCCCTGATCTTTCTATCATTCAGTTTACATTTTATGAGACTGTGGAAGAGATGGGGGAGATCAACCACAAGCAATACCAAACTCTGACAAACAGCAACACAGTGCTTTTCAAGGGGCAAATTACCTACATTCTGGAGCGATACGCCATACCATCTGGTTTGGGCTTAGTGGGATTATCATTTGTTTTTCAACAGGACAATGACCCAACACACCACCAGGCTGTGTAAGAGCTATTTGACAAAAAAGGAGAGTGATGGAGTGCTGCATCAGATGACCTGGCCTCCACAATCACCCGACCTCAACCTTATTGAGATGGTTTGGGATGAGTTGGACCGCAGAGAGAAGGAAAAGCAGCCAACAAGTGCTCAGCATATGTGGGAACTCCTTCAAGACTGTTGGAAAAGTATTCCATGTGAAGCTGGTTGAGAGAATGTCAAGAGGGTGCAAAGCTGTCATCAAGGCAAAGGGTGGCTACTCTAAGAATATAAAATATTATTATTTATTTTTTTGTTTAACACTTTTTTGATTACTACACTATTCCATGTGTGTTATTTCATAGTTTTGATGTCTCACTATTATTCTACAATGTAGAAAATAGTACAAATATAGAAAAACCCTTGAATGAGAAGGTGTGTCCAAACTTTTGACTGGTACTGTACATTCAATGTGCTTCCAGAATGGCACCCTATTCCCAATATAGTGCATTACTTTTGATGGGGACCCATAGGGCTTGAGTCAAAAGGTCAGCACTATATAGAGAATAGGGTGCAACTTTTTGCTGTTCCATGCTGCCAGTCTGAGATACCATTTCAGTCCTGACCTTTTCCAGTTGAAACGCATGCACCTTCTCACCACACGCAATGATACACCTTAAATGCCCTTCCTGTAAAATTAATCTGTGTCCCGAATTACACACTATTCCCTACATAGTGCACTACATTTGACCAGAGCCCTATGTGCTCACTAAATAGGGAATAAGGTAACATTTGGGACCCTGCTGTTTATTGAGTTCAATAACACATATACCCTCAGGCATTGTATTCTCTTTATGAGCAGTTACTGGGGAATGTGTCATTATTACCAACTAAAAATGCTTTTATTGGCGTGGTTGAATAAAGCCTTGGAGATATGGGAAGGGCATGTGTGTTTAGTACTGGATTGTTGGTTATTATTTGTCATGTACAAATATGTATTCAGGACTGACCTGACCTTTTAGATGTATACAGTACATACACCAATTATCAAACAGCCCCAGGTCTTTGTAAAGAGACTGTAACTCATGAAACCTCTTGTTGTCAAAACTCAATGCCAGTTTTTCACTATCAAGTATCCATATTTTGTAATTGAAATCTGCAGTGTTTGCTGCCTTTTTTGACTTGGAATGAATACTGCTGTGAATGACCTTCTTGATCCAAATCAGTCAGGTTTCAAGACTAGTCATTCAACTGAGACTGCTCTTCTCTGTATCACGGAGGCGCTCCGCACTGCTAAAGCTAACTCTCTCTCCTCTGCTCTCATCCTTCTAGACCTATCGGCTGCCTTCGATACTGTGAACCATCAGATCCTCCTCTCCACCCTCTCCGAGTTGGGCATCTCCGGCGCGGCCCACGCTTGGATTGCGTCCTACCTGACAGGTCGCTCCTACCAGGTGGCGTGGCGAGAATCTGTCTCCTCACCACGCGCTCTCACCACTGGTGTCCCCCAGGGCTCTGTACTAGGCCCTATCCTATTCTCGCTATACACCAAGTCACTTGGCTCTGTCATAACCTCACATGGTCTCTCCTATCATTGCTATGCAGACGACACACAATTAATCTTCTCCTTTCCCCCTTCTGATGACCAGGTGGCGAATCGCATCTCTGCATGTCTGGCAGACATATCAGTGTGGATGACGGATCACCACCTCAAGCTGAACCTCGGCAAGACGGAGCTGCTCTTCCTCCCGGGGAAGGACTGCCCGTTCCATGATCTCGCCATCACGGTTGACAACTCCATTGTGTCCTCCTCCCAGAGCGCTAAGAACCTTGGCGTGATCCTGGACAACACCCTGTCGTTCTCAACCAACATCATGGCGGTGGCCCGTTCCTGTAGGTTCATGCTCTACAACATCCGCAGAGTACGACCCTGCCTCACACAGGAAGCGGCGCAGGTCCTAATCCAGGCACTTGTCATCTCCCGTCTGGATTACTGCAACTCGCTGTTGGCTGGGCTCCCTGCCTGTGCCATTAAACCCCTACAGCTCATCCAGAACGCCGCAGCCCGTCTGGTGTTCAACCTTCCCAAGTTCTCTCACGTCACCCCGCTCCTCCGCTCTCTCCACTGGCTTCCAGTTGAAGCTCGCATCCGCTACAAGACCATGGTGCTTGCCTACGGAGCTGTGAGGGGAACGGCACCGCAGTACCTCCAGGCTCTGATCAGGCCCTACACCCAAACAAGGGCACTGCGTTCATCCACCTCTGGCCTGCTCGCCTCCCTACCACTGAGGAAGTACAGTTCCCGCTCAGCCCAGTCAAAACTGTTCGCTGCTCTGGCCCCCCAATGGTGGAACAAACTCCCTCACGACGCCAGGACAGCAGAGTCAATCACCACCTTCCGGAGACACCTGAAACCCCACCTCTTCAAGGAATACCTAGGATAGGATAAGTAATCCTTCTCACCCCCCCCCCTTAAATGATTTAGATGCACTATTGTAAAGTGGCTGTTCCACTGGATGTCAGAAGGTGAATTCACCAATTTGTAAGTCACTCTGGATAAGAGCGTCTGCTAAATTACTTAAATGTAATGTAAATGATGAGTCTGTATCTCTGTCACAATTCGGTGAGGTTTAGGGTCTGTGTTTGAGTCGGGCAGCTGGTATGTAATGCTCTTATCAACAAATACACAATTTCTCATCAGGGTCTACCTCAATGGGGAATCTGCGGTCCAGATTAAGTGATGTTTGACCAGAGTGCGCAAAACCCTCCCATCCGGTTTGAAGTAGCAACAGAAAACAAGAGTGTGTGGACTCTGAGTGAGTATTAGTGAGCAACAATCATCCTGGGACTCAGTTTTCTTCCTAAACCTCACCAACATAGACTTTCACTATACAATGTAAATTATACTGTTGTTGTTCCTAATCTAAACCATAACCTCAGTCAGACTCCATCATTTGGGAGGTACATTTTTTGTTTTACTGAATGAATATCAACAAGGAATAGTTTGTCACCAGCAGCTATTCCTGCCTTCATACGTCAACTCAGCTTGGCTAAATCAAGGGTAATTTCTGTAGGAGGTCAAATGCAGGCAGAAATGATTGTGTAATAAATATATAATATACAGTGCCTTCGAAAGTATTCAGACCCCTTGACTTTTTCCACATTTTGTTAGGTTACAGATTTATTCTAAAATTGATTAAATATTTTTTTTCTCATCAATCTACACACAATACCCCATAAAGGCAAATCAAAAACAGGTAAAACCATTTTTAGCACATTTTCATAAGTATTCAGACCCTTTACTCAGTACTTTGTTGAAGCACCTTTGGCAGCAATTAAGCCTTGAGTCTTAGGTATGACGCTACAAGCTTGGCACATCTGTATTTGGAGAGTTTCTCCCATTCTTCTCTGCAGGTCATCTTATTAAGCTCTGTCAGGTTGGATGGGGAGCGTCGCTGCACAGGTCTCTCCAAAGATGTCCAATTGGGTTCAAGTCCGGGCTCTGGCTTGGCCACTCAAGGACATGCAGAGACTTGTCCCGAAGCAACTCCTGCGTTGTCTTAGCTGTGTGCTTAGGGTCGTTGTCCTGTTGGAAGGTAAACCTTCACCCAAGTCTGAGGTCCTGAGCACATGGAGCAGGTTTTCATCAATAATCTCTTTGTACTTTTCTCTGTTCATCTTTGCTTCGATCCTGACTAGTCTCCCTGTCCCTGCCGCTGAAAAACATCCCGACAGCATGATGCTGCCACCATCATGCATCACCTTAGGGATGGTGACAGGTTTCCTCCAGATGTAACGCTTGGCATTCAGGTCAAAGAGTTGAATCTTGGTTTCATCTGACCAGAGAATCTTGTTAATCATGGTCTGAGAGTCTTCAGGTTTCTTTTCGCAAAATCCAAGTGGTGTGTCATGTGCCTTTTACTGAGGGGTGGCATCCGACTAGCCACTCGACCATAAAGGTCTGATTGGTGGAGTGCTGCAGAGATGGTTGTTCTTCTGGACGGTACTCCCATCCCCACAGAGGAACTCTAGAGCTCTGTCAGAATGACCATCAGGTTCTTGGTCACGTCTCTGACCAAGGCCCTTCTCCCCCGATTGCTCAGTTTGGCCAGGCGACCAGCGCTTGGTGGTTCCAAACTTCTTCCATTTAAGAATGAGGGAGGCCACTGTTTTCTTGGGGACCTTAAATGCTGCAGAAATGTTTTGTTACCCTTCCTCAGATCTGTGCCTCAACACAATCCTGCACTGTCAACTGTGTGACCTTATATAGACAGGTGAGTGCCTTTCCAAATCATGTCCAATCAATAGAATTTACCAGAGGTGGTCAGTGTAAATAGTCCGGGTGGCCATTTGATTAATTGTTCAGCAGTTTTATGGCTTGGGGGTAAAAGCTGTTAAGGATCCTTTTGGTCCTAGACTTGGTGCTTGCTGTGTGGTAGCAGAGAGAACAGTCTATGACTTTGGTGACTGGAGTCTTTGACAATTCTTTGGGCCTTCTTCTGACACCGCCTAGTATATAGGTCCTGAATGGCAGGAAGCTTGACCCCAGTGAAATACTGGGCCGTACGCTCTGCCCTCTGTAACGCCTTACGGTCAGATTCCGAACAGTTGCAATACCAGGCGGTGATGCAACTGGTCAGGATGCTTTTGATGTTGCAGCTGTATAACTTTTTGAGGATCTGGGAACCCATGCCAAAGCTTTCAGTCTCCTAAGGGGGAAAAGGTGTTGTCGTACCCTCTTCACAACTGTCTTGGTGTGTTTGGACCATGATAGTTCGTTGGTGATGTGGACACCAAGGAACTTGAAACTCTCCACCCACTTAAGCCCCGTCAATGTTAATAGGAGCCTGTTTGGCCCTCCTTTTCCTATAGTCCACGATCAGCTCCTTTGTCTTGCTCAAATTGAGGGAGAGGTTGTTGTCCTGGCACCACATTACCAGGTCTCTGACCTCCTCCCTATAGGCTGTCTCATCGTTGTCAGTGATCAGGCCTACCACTGTTGTGTCATCAGCAAACTTAATGGTGTTGGAGTTGTGCTTGGCCACGCAGTCGTGGGTGAACAGGGAGTACAGGAGGGAACTAAGCATGCACCCCTGAGGGGCCCCAGTGTTGAAGATCAGTGTGGCAGATGTGTTGTTGCCTACCCTTACCACCTGGGGGCGGCCTGTCAGGAATTCCAGGATCCAGTTGCAGAGGGAGGTGTTTAGTCCCAGGATCCTGAGCTTAGTGATGAGCTTTGTGGGCACTATGGTGTTGAATGCTGAGCTGTAGTCAATGAACAGCTTCCCACGTAGGTGTTCCTTTTCTCCAGGTAGGAATAGGGCAGTGAGGAGTGTGATTGAGAATTGTCATCTGTGGATCTGTTGAGGAAAATGCGAATTGGAGTGGGTCTAGGGTTTCGGCATTATGGTGGTGATGTGAGCCATGACCAGCCTTTCAAAGCACTTCATGGCTACCGACGTGAGTGCCAAGAGGTGGTAATCATTTAGACAGGACAGGTCAGACTCGGTCAGGAAGAGGTTGAAAATGTCAGTTAATACACTTGCCAGTTGGTCTGTGCATGCTTTGAGTACAGATCCTGGTAATCCATCTGGCCACGCGGCTTTGTGAATGTTGACCTGTTTAAAGGTCTTGCTCACATCGGCTATGGAGAGCATGATCACACAGTTGTCCCGAACAGCTGGTGCTCTCATGCATGCTTCAGTGTTGCTTGCCTTAAAGCAAGCATGAAAGGCATTTAGCTCGTCTGGTAGGCTCATGTCACTGGGCAGCTTGCGGTTGGGTTTCCCTTTGTGGTCCATAATATTTTTCAAGCTGTGCCACATTTTTATTTTACCTTTATTTAACTAGGCAAGTCAGTTAAGAACAAATTCTTATTTTCAATGACGGCCTAGGAACAGTGGGTTAACTGCCTGTTCAGGGGCAGATCGACAGATTTGTACCTTGTCAACTCAGGGATTCGAACTTGCAACCTTTTGGTTACTAGTCCAACACTCTAACCACTAGGCTACCCTGCCGCCCCATCTGATGAGCATCAGAGCCGGTGTAGTAGGATTCAATGTTAGTCCTGTATTTACTCTTTGCCTGTTTGATGGTTCGTCTGAGGGCATAGCAGGATTTTGTATAAGCATCTGGATTAGTGTCCCGCTCCTTGATAGCAGCAGCTCTAGCCTTTAGCTCGGTGCGGATGTTGCATGTAATTCATGGTTTCTGGTTGGGAAATGTAAGTACGGTCACTGTGGGGATGATGTCATTGATGCATTTATTGATGAAGCCAGTGACTGAGGTGGTGTACTCCTCAATGCCATTGGATGAATCCCGGAACATATTCCAGTCTGTGCTAGCAAAACAGTCCTGTAGCCTAGCATCTGCATCATCTGACCACTTCCGTATTGAGCCAGTCACTGGTACTTCCTGCTTTAGTTTTTTCTTTGTAAGCAGGAATCAGGAGAATAGAATATGGTCAGATTTACCAAATGCAGGGTGAGGGAGAGCTTTGTATGCGTCTCTGTGTGTGGAGTAAAGGTGGTCTAGAGTTTTTTCCCTTCTGGTTGCACATGTGACTTGCTGGCAGGAATGAGGTAAAACAGATTTAAGCTTTCCTGCATTAACATCCCCGGCCACTAGGAGCGACGCTTCTGGATGAGCATTTTCTTGTTTGCTTATGGCCTTATATAGTTGGTTGAGTGCGGACTTAGTGCCAGCATCGGTTTGTGGTGTTAAATAGATGGCTACAAATAATATAGATGAGAACTCTCTAGGTAGATAGTGTGGTCTACAGCTTATCATGAGGTTATTTTGTCCAGTTTTGATGTCCAGAAGCTCTTTTCGGTCATAAGAGACGGTAGCGGCAACATTATGTACAAAATTAATTACAAACAATGTGAAAAAAACAAACAAAATAGCACAGTTGGTTAGGAGTCCGTAAAACGGCAGCCATCCCCTCAGGCGCCATTATATTATAAAGATGTTACAGGAGCACTGGCTGCCACGTGGAAGGCCTTGGATTTACATCCTCAGCGTGAATGTAATTAGTCAGCTGGCTGTAACATTACAGTTCTGGAAGCTGAGCAAGTATTTTTTTACTGACTGTTTTACTGAGGTAAGTAGGAACGTTTATGAACCTTACCTACAGCCGAGGACTCAACCTGTGCCGTAGTACTACAGAGGAACTATACTGGGGTGTCCTGAAAACTGTAGGGTTTTAGGTGCTACACTGGACAGAGTAGCTTTTGTCAGTGTGAGCAGAGCGAAAGACACTTTATCAATTGTTCTCAGGTGTAACACTCTGCAATTGTTGCGCGTCCAGTGTATCATGCCTGTTAGATGCAGAGAGAACCCATGTAGTCATATTAGATCCAGAGAAAGTATCTTCCTATGAGAGCCATGGCACAGAGCATGTGTATCATTAGGTAATGGGAAGAACAGTGGTTCTGAAGTCTGACATGACTGAGTGGACTCCCACAGAGTCAGTACTGTCCTTGTTTCTCCCAGCTACAACCTAACATCTGTTTAGACAGAGAGAGGAGGCCAGAGGAAGCCGCTGACGTTCCCCAGCTGACCAAACCAATACTGTTTCATTACAATAACATGGAGTGTGTCCCAAATGGCACCCTATTCACTATGTAACCATGATGTTGGACCGTATCTGTGTGGGATTAACTTTGATATGCACAATCACACTGACACAGTGGGTAATTATGTTGCTGTTCTCCTATATAGACCACTGTACCGTTGTCCAATGTGTAGGTCTGGGGCTGTAGACTAAATGTAAATCTGTAGATTATAACTGAGGCTGATGATTACTAAACCAACAGAGATATTTCCAAGAATTAAATACTTTGAGAAATGGGGCTAAAAGCTACTTCCATGGTAACGAGAAATTAGGTTATACCTCCATGTGGTTGAACACATCGCAATCTGACTGCAGCCATATTGAGTTAGAGGAAAGCCTGGATTTTTGAGTAATTTCACGTTAAACCGTACAGATGTAGGATCTTAATTTGACCATTTGACTTAATTTGAGATGTTTGACTTGGGGTGAATTTGAGGTTTAAAAATACTTCTAAAGTTTGTCATTTCAACTTTTGCATTTCAGACTTGATGTTCCCTTATGAAAATGTATCAACCCGTGCAAAAATGTACATTAATTATAATCCACGTAAAAATTCACATTTCCTTTTACCGCAGGATTATTTTCCTGCTGTAGCAAACTGGCTCAAATTAAGATCCTACATTTGTAGAAGCGAAGTATTGTAACTTTAAGTTTTCCATTTCATTGGTGCACGGTGTCCCAGAGAGGACCCGATTCAACAGTTGCACATTTTTTTGTGCACTGGCAGGAAGCCAAAAGGCATTGCCAAGACAAGATAAATGGAAGCCAATAAATAATTCTCCTCAGCTCAGCTGTGGCCATTTAATAGGTAAGCTGGTGCCAGAAAAGTTTTTTTTTAGCCTAATGCTACGTGGCTTAAAATGTGGTTTACTATAGCTCTGCATTTTTTCTCCTTTTTCCCTATTAGACCAATGTTCATGTTTCTCAATGTATTTGGTTCATTCATATCATGGTTCATTCATATCCCAATGTGATTTCAATAGGGAATGGGTTGAAAATATACCAACCTCAGATTTCTCACTTCCTGTTTGGATTTCTTCTCAGGTTTATGCCTGCCATATGAGTTCTGTTATACCCACATCATTCAAACAGTTTTAGAAACTTCAGCGTGTTTTCTATCCAATACTAATAATACTATGCATATATTAGCAACTGAGACTGAGGAGCAGGCCGTTTACTCTGGGCACCTCTGGGCACCTTTCATCCAAGCTACTCAATAGTGCCCCTGCAGCCATAAGAAGTTTTAAGCACTAAGAAATGGAAACATGTTAATACAAAATCGAGCCCATTCGAGGCAAGTGGAGGAGTGTGAGAACTAGAAAGTGAAATTTGTCGTTTATCGCACTGTCCTTTGAACAGGGATGGTTTCCTAGGTCAGGTAATCTTATTTCCCAGGTCAAGTCATAAAAGTATGGGCTAAAACACAGACCACTTTGTCATCTTGACAGATATGGCCTGCATCCCAAATGGCACCCTATTCCCTACACTGTATAATGCACTACTTTTGACCAGATTGCTTTTGGCCCTGGTCAAAAGTAGTCCACTACATAGAGAATAGGGTACCATTTGGATGAAACACTGATCTAGTGGGGATGCTACTAGGGATCTGTGTGAAAATCTCTTAATTGAACTTTGGCTGGGCTCCTGGTAGTGAGAGTAGAGGAGAGGCTCTCTATTCCATACAGCTTTGTTGCCCCCTTTATAATTTTTTCAACAAAAACAACAGAGAAAATGCTAATCCTGCTAAATGTCTAAGTGAATGTCTGTCTCCTGCTTGTGGTTGTTGATTATAACCACTCACTGACACCACACACACCGCGTGGTTTGTGAGTTTAGTCCTGTCTTTGATTTAAATATTGTTTTCTTCAGTCAACAGATGGATTCCATAATCTGCAGTTCAAATGAATGACTGAGAATAATTATATTTATTATATGGCCTCTCCTTCAAAGCGTTTCATTCAGTATTCCAGTGTATTTAGAACATTTTGGGTGTATACTGAGAATTTTGAAGAAAGATAATAAAATAGACATAACAGTAGACAAAACCGGGCCTGTTCAACCACAACTTCTGACCGGTAAAACACTGTACACCAGTTGCCTTTAGACTTTACTTCGACTTGCATGAAACCCAGTGGTGAAAAAGGTACCCAATAGTCATACTTGAGGACAAGTAAAGATACCTTAATAGAAAATGACTCAAGTAAAAGTGAAAGTCACAGATGTCTTTAGTTTTGAGGGAGTTTGCAATTGGTATGCTGACTGCAGGAATGTCCAGCAGAGCTGTTGCCAGAGAATTGAATGATCAACATCGTTTTAGAGAGAGCAAAAAAGCAGACCACGTGTAACCACGCCAGCCCAGGACCTCCACATTTGGCTTCTTCACCTACAGGATCGTCTGAGACTAGCCACCCAGACAGCTGATGAAACTGAAGAGTATTTCTGTCTGCAATAAACCCTTCCGGTGAGGAAAAACTCATTCTGATTGGCTGGGCCTGGCTCCCCAGTGGGTGGGCCTATGCCCTCCCAAGCCCACCCATGGCTGTGCCCCTGCCTATGTAACAGTATAACTTTGGACCTTCCCCTCGCCCATACCCGGGCGCACACCAGGGGCCCTCTGCACACATCAACAACAGTCACCCTCGAAGCATCGTTACCCATCGCTCCACAAAAGCCACGGCCCTTGCACAGCAAGGGGAACCACCACTACTTCAAGGTCTCAGAGCAACTGACGTCACCGATTGAAACACTATTTAGCGCGCACCACCGCTAACTAAGCTAGCGTTTCACATCTGTTACACCTAGTCACGTGAAATCCATCGATTATTTTACTAGGCAAGTCAGTTAAGAACAAATTCTTATTTACAATGATGGCCCACCCTGGCCAAACCCTAACCCAGACGACGCTGGGCCAATTGTGCGCCGCCCTATGGGACTCCCAATCATGGCCAGTTATGATACAGCCTGGAATTGAACCAGGGTCTGTAGTGACACCTCTAGCACTGAGATGCAGTGCCAAAGGCTGCTGTGCCACTCGGGAGCCCCCCGATTAGGGCCTCATTTATTTCATTAAATTTACTGATTTTCTTATAAGAACTAATATCTTGAAATTGTTGCATGTTGCGTTTATATTTTTGTTCAGCCTACATACAAGCCCCTATAGTGTAGTTGTGTTTAGTTTGTATTGCTCTGAGCAGATATGTAGTATAGTAGTAGTAGCGAGGGGACTTAATTGGTGCGTTTGACTACTGCTGTGAAACTATAATGGTAAATGCAGAGTATTCTAGTGGTAAGAGCACTCATAAACAATTTGTTTAAACAGCCAGCAGTGGTTTAGCCTACACATAGTTGGCCTCTACATAGGAAAGAAACATAATAGGAGAAACAGAGTTGTGGATAAGAGTTATATTGTCCTACTGTTTCTATTCCCTGTGGCCGTCTTTAAAATAACTTACTAAGGATGATAATGTAATGTTTTATGTCTATAAAATGCAAATAATAACTTTCTGTACCACAAGGACAATAGCACAGAGATAAGTTAACTATTACGAAAAATACTACTTCAATCCCCATTTATAATGTTTCTACACATCCCATCCATGTAGTAGGCTACAAAGTCTGGTGCGTCTGTGGATGTCTTTGCTTTCCTCTCTCTCACTGCAGTAGTAGACACAGAGAGAGAGAAGCTGAAGATGTGTCTGTGTGGTGTGAAGGGGATGGTGTGTTTGAGTGTGGCTCTGTTCCACCTCAGCTGTTGTCATCTCACATGGAGGTTTGTCCTCATTGACTCTGAGTGCTTTGTACCTTGGATTGTCTACCTAGCTACAACACGGACACTAACCTGCATACAACACTGAGGAGGGCCTTACACTAACACAGCCACACCTAACTGGGGTGGAGGAATTACACCATGTGTGCTGACAGGCACATTGTAGATACAGTACATCTCTACCTTTAGGTGTCAAGTCCTCCGTTTACATCCCAAACTGAACCCTATTCCTTATATAGTGCAGTACTTTTAACCAGAACCAGATTAGCCTTGGTCAAAAGTAGGGCACAATATAGGGAATAGGATGCCATTTGGGAGACATGTTTTCCATGTAGCTGCATATACACTACATCTTTACCTCCTCAGGTGCCAAGTTTTCTCCCAGTGCCTGTCTGTGTGTAGTTTCACAACAGGGGCCAGGGGCCAGCAGAGATGATGTAACATAGTCATGTGTTGAGGTAATTGTTGGCTCTGGTAAAGGAGGACGGCTTTTTCTGGCCTCGACAGGTTCACTGTACTTATGCCACACTGTACTTTACACTCTTAGAAAAAAAAGGTGCTATCTAGAACCTAAAAGGGTTGTCCCGCTGTTCCCCTTTGAAGAACCCTTTTTGGTTCCAGGTAGAACTCAAGAGGGTTCTACATGGAACCCAAAAGGGTTCTCCTATGGTGACAGCTGAAGAACCCTTTTGGAACTCTTTTTTTCTAAGAGTGTATTATGACAAAATATGTGTCCCAAATGGCACCCTATTCCCCGAGTAGTGCACTGGGCCCTGGTCAAAAGTGCACTGTATATTTGGGACACAACCATAATCTTCATACTCATCTAACAGCGAGGCCCTGAGAGGTCATTTGATACTTTGTACCAGTATGGGTGAATGTTTTTTTAAACAACGAATGACCGACAAATGAATCATCATCATACCTTAGTTCAAACTACTCCACCACGGGTACTGTTCCAGCCTCCCAAACAGCACCCTTTTCCTTAAGAAGTGCACTACTTTTGTTTTAGGAGGGTAAGATTTGTCAGGTCTGAAGAGAGCCCGGGTTAGATTTGTCAGGTCTGAAGAGAGCCCGGGTTAGATTTGTCAGATCTGAAGACAGTAGCACAGGGCGGGGTCGAGACCCAGGGTCTCGAGCTTGATGACGAGCTTGGAGGGTACTATGGTGTTAAATGCCGAGCTGTAGTCGATGAACAGCATTCTCACATAGGTATTCCTCTTGTCCAGATGGGTTAGAGCAGTGTGCAGTGTGGTTGAGATTGCATCGTCTGTGGACCTATTTGGGCGGTAAGCAAATTGGAGTGGGTCTAGGGTGTCAGGTAGGGTGGAGGTGATATGGTCCTTGACTAGTCTCTCAAAGCACTTCATGATGACGGAAGTGAGTGCTACGGGGCGGTAGTCGTTTAGCTCAGTTACCTTAGCTTTCTTGGGAACAGGAACAATGGTGGCCCTCTTGAAGCATGTGGGAACAGCAGACTGGGATAGGGATTGATTGAATATGTCCGTAAACACACCAGCCAGCTGGTCTGCGCATGCTCTGAGGGTGCGGCTGGGGATGCCGTCTGGGCCTGCAGCCTTGCGAGGGTTAACACATTTAAATGTTTTACTCACCTCGGCTGCAGTGAAGGAGAGGCCGCATGTTTTGGTTGCAGGCCGTGTCAGTGGCACTGTATTGTCCTCAAAGCGGGCAAAAAAGTTATTTAGTCTGCCTGGGAGCAAGACATCCTGGTCCGTGACGGGGCTGGTTTTCTTTTTGTAATCCGTGATTGACTGTAGACCCTGCCACATACCCCTTGTGTCTGAGCCGTTGAATTGAGATTCTACTTTGTCTCTATACTGACGCTTACCTTGTTTGATTGCCTTGCGGAGGGAATAGCTCCACTGCTTGTATTCGGTCATGTTTCCGGTCACCATACCCTGATTAAAAGCAGTGGTTCGCGCTTTCAGTTTCATGCGAATGCTGCCATCAATCCACGGTTTCTGGTTTGGGAATGTTTTAATCATTGCTATGGGAACGACATCTTCAAACGCACGTTCTAATGAACTCGCACACCAAATCAGCGTATTCGTCAATGTTGTCTGACGCAATACGAAACATATCCCAGTCCACGTGATGGAAGCAGTCTTGGAGTGTGGAATCAGATTGGTCGGACCAGTGTTGGACAGACCTCAGCGTGGGAGCTTCTTGTTTTAGTTTCTGTCTGTAGGCAGGGATCAACAAAATGGAGTCGTGGTCAGCTTTTCCGAAAGGAGGGCAGGGCAGGGCCTTATATGCGGCGTGGAAGTTAGAACAGCAATGATCCAAGGTTTTGCCAGCCCTGGTTGCGCAATCAATATGCTGATACAATTTAGGGAGTCTTGTTTTCAGATTAGCCTTGTTAAAATCCCCAGCTTCAATGAATGCAGCCTCAGGATGTATGGATTCCAGTTTGCAAAGAGTCAAATAAAATTTGTTCAGGTCTGAAGAGAGCCCAGGTTAGATGTGTCAGGTCTGAAGAGAGCCCGGATTAGATGTGTCAGGTCTGAAGAGAGCCAGGGTTAGATGTGTCAGGTCTGAAGAGAGCCTGGGTTAGATGTGTCAGGTCTGAAGAGAGCCCAGGTTAGATGTGTCAGGTCTGAAGAGAGCCCGGATTAGATGTGTCAGGTCTGAAGAGAGCCCGGGTTAGATGTGTCAGGTCTGAAGAGAGCCCGGGTTAGATGTGTCAGGTCTGAAGAGAGCCCGGGTTAGATGTGTCAGGTCTGAAGAGAGCCTGGGTTAGATGTGTCAGGTCTGAAGAGAGCCCGGGTTAGATGTGTCAGGTCTGAAGAGAGTACAGGTTTGATTTGTTTGGACTGTTACGACTTCCAAACCATCTGTTTGCCTGATGATGTCTAAGATATTGTGGACTGTCTCTGGCATGTTTCCCTGTACTCAACTGGAGATTAAAAAGAACACACTACCTCAAATAGCCATGCAGTAAACCATTACGATAACTTTTTAAAACTGTATTAAGCATTTATTTTACCATGAAGTTGAAATGAGATCAGAATACATCTTTCACAAAACAGACCTGGCCAGACAGAATGTATATAATGTTGTTGTATTATGCACCATGAGTATTTATTGGTCCACATCTACAGGTTTTCCCAGCAGGCCTGGCAATGCTTACAGGCCTATTGATGCTCCTATAAGGCTTATATTACTGCCATAAACATGATTCCTATCCTATAACCAACTGTAACCAAAATTCAATTGGTTGTTCAAAACCTCTTGAAATATCATCATCATCCACGCCATCGAATTGCTAGCGTTTTAGCTGGCTAAGGTTGTCACGCATGCAGTCGTGTGTTTGCGAGACAAAGGTTCCAATGTCGGCTTGTGAGGAAAGAAGGGCTACTGTTAAGCTGCAGCGTGATGCCTCTTACACAGCGTTATCGCCATAACATATAAGTTATAACTACCCCTAAACCATGTTTCTGGCCTCCAAGTAACGTCCCCTGCTATTAGGATACCTTGGGAACCTTATTAATGACGTCTGCACGTTGGTGTACTTTTCAACAGTCTTTGACTGCGTCCTAACATGCAAAAGCTCAGAGGTTAGCAATCCATGCTGCGACAGTGTTTGTATCAACTTCCGGCATAAATGGAAACCTATTCCTTATACAGTAGAATGCACTTATTTTGACCAAGACCCATATGGCTCCAGTCAAAAGTAGTGTACTATGTAGGGAATAGGGTGCCATTTGGGGCACAGACTCGGTCACTAGGCTGCATTATTGGGTGGAGGTAACTGCTTCACAACATCACAGGGGGGTTAATGTGATTAATAGTGTAACAAAACAATCACCACTTTAGCCTCTGTTTAGGGTGGAGGAGGAGAAGAAAGAGGAGGAGGGACAGATATCTGGCCACTGAATTCCTACCATACGTTTCATCTCCCGCTCTGTCTGGCAAACCGCATACACGGGTGCTCCTCTCAGGCAGGTTCTCTCTCTCTCTCTCACACACACACACACACACACACACACACACACAATCTCTACACTGGAGTTGCTTACCAAGAAGACAGTGAATATTCCTGAGTGGCCAAGTTACAGTTTTCACATATATCTGATTGAACATCTATGGCAAGACATGAAAATTGTCCATGACCCCCAACATTTTGGCAGAACTTGAAGAATTTTGAATAATGGGCACATATTACACAATCCAGGTTTACAAAGCCCTTTGAGACTAACCCAGACTAACAGATGTCAAAGGTGTTTCTAATATGTTTTGACTCGGTGGGGTGAATACTTATCTAATCAAGGTATATTCATATTACAGTTTTCAACAACAGAATATCCACTTTGACATTATAGTATTTGGTGTAGATCATTAACAATTTTTTTTATATTAAATCCATTTTAATTTCACTTTGAAACACAATAAAATGTGAAGAAATCGAAGGGGGTGAATACTTATGATACCCACTGTGTCACGATCGTTTGTAGAGAAGGACCAAGGCACAGCGGATGTAGCAGAGTTACACATAATTTATTAGAACGTGAAACTTAGCAAAACAAAACAATAAACAAACACTGAACCATGACTACAGAGGTGCTACGTGCACTAACTCAAAACAATATCCCACAACCCACAGGTGGGGAAAAAAGGCTACCTAAATATGATCCTCAATTAGAGACAACAATTACCAGCTGCCTCTAATTGGGAATGTACAAAATCACCAACATAGAAAAACAAAACTAGAACCCCACATAGAAATAATAAATTAGACTAACCCCCCAGTCCCGCCCTGACCTACTCCACCATAGAAAATAAGAACTCTCTATGGTCAGGACGTGACACACTGTAGATGTAGCATATATGTTCTTGAAGGATCCACTAATTTGAGTCTGTGTGCTATATGATACGATGTTTAAAAACTTACTTAGGAGCTCATTGCTCCTTTGGGAGGATAGGCCATCGCCAACTCTTCTCCATCGTTTTCTGTTCTGGGCAGTCTTCTCCAGCTCATCCCACCCCATGCCGGATGGTGTTGAAAAAGAGCATTCAGAAACATCTGTGACTATTACAGAAGGGGCGTGACTGATGTTAATTGCTCAGTGTCCAACTGCTTTTACCACAGACACAATTATTCTTATGAAGAGAGATTTAACAAACTCAAACAGATGCCTTCTACTGCAGAGCTGGACCAATAACAGAGCATGACCTCTGATTTGACCCCTGAACATTTCCCTATATAGTGCACTTATTTTCACCAGGGCCCTTGGACTAAAGTAGTATACTATCCAGGGAATAGGGTGCCGTGCCCCTATGGGCTCTGGTCAAAAGTAGTGCACTATATAAGGAATAGGGTACCATCTGGGACGCAGACATTGCCTTCTCACTGATGATGATGTGGAACCTTCTGCATTACATTAAAATCCATACTGTAAATGACCTGTGAGTTTTACTCACAACCCAGGTCACATGTTTTTTTGTCCAGACTGTGACATTGTCTGACTGGCCATGTCTTTTCTCTATTGTTCCATAACTTCATCTGTTTGATTTATGGGGCTTTCCAGCAGTGATGCAAAATGGATGACTGGGGTGAAGAAGAGGAAGAGTGGAGGACAGTGCCATATTCTTCACTCCAAATGTTCTTTAGAGAGAGAGAGAGAGAGAGAGAGAGAGAGAGAGAGAGAGAGAGAGAGAGAGAGAGAGAGAGAGAGAGAGAGAGAGAGAGAGAGAGAGAGAGAGAGAGAGAGAGAGAGAGAGGTCAGTTCAACATGCTGATATCCATCCCAAATGAAAAGGGTCAGGGAAGTGACAATAAAGGGGGGTGAGCTACATATGCACTGTTGGGTGGAACTGTGGTCTGTGGACTAACTTAACCGGGAATCCAATGATATGGCTTACGCAGGGAAAACGTCCATAAGGAACAACTGATGGTTAACAGGTGTTGGAGCACAAAAAAACAGAAGATAAATATCTTCTCACGCTGAGGCTCTATCTCTTGTTCATCATGGTATAAATCTTGAGCTTAATCATATACATCTCTCTCTGCTTTTGAGTGTTCCAACAACACAAATTAGACCTTTTTGAAGTGTGTCCTGGGTACACTCTATCATTGGATTCCAGTCCCTGTCGTTGAGTGCCCTGTTCCACATTAGCTGTTCCCTAGTACATATTTACCACATATTTCCACCCAGCTTCAGTTGTTAATAAGAGAACAGAGATGTCCTCCAGCGTATCATGGTATGCGTCCCAAATGGCACCCTATTCCTTACGTAGTGAACTACTTTCCACCTGGACCTGGTTTCATCTCCGCTCTGAGATCCCTTTACAAGACTGCTGCAGCCCAGGTCTCTCACACACACACATGTAAGCATGTGCACATGCATGCACTAACACATCCTGGTAGCTGCCAAAATAAAGGAAACACCAACATAAAGTGTCTTAATAGGGCGTTGGTCCCCCACGAGCCGCTGTAACAGCTTCAACTTCACATTGGCATAGATTATACGTGTTCTAAGTGTCTGGAACTATATTGGAGGGATGAGACACCATTCTGCCAGGAGAAATTCCATCATTTGGTGTTTTGTTGACGGTGATGGAAAACACTGTCTCAGGCACAACTCAAGAATCTCCCATAAGTGTTCAATTGGGTTGAGATCTGGTAACTGAAACACACACACACACACACACACACACACACACACACACACACACACACACACACACACACACACACACACACACACACACACACACACACACACACACTATGCTCATTTGAGACCCCTCTTTCAAAATCACATAGATCTCATAGCCATGGTATCAAGTGTTCTGTATGGAATTATTCAATTAATGTGTGTAATGAACATATGGAAAATTTCTTCAAATGGCTTTGATCATGTCAACTTCTGCAGACCTAAAGACAACGAAAGTAATTAGAAATACAGGACTGAACACACATCCAGACACATAAATAGCCAAGCCTCGTGTTCCCTGGCTGATAGAATGCATCATTTAATTATGACCACACATACAGTAGTGTCTTAGCAGTCTTCGCTTATAGGCTTACTTCTTAAACTTGTGACTGTCAAGCTTGATCAAGTGGCCTCTGTAGCCTGTCTTGGTTCTATATAAGTGTTAGAAGGTGTTATTATAAACTGATTAAACAACACAGAGCGTCAAGTATCTTAGCGGCCCCTGCTTAGGACTACTTCTTGAACTCGTTTGAATGTGCTACGTCAGGAACACCTATTGCCTTTTTTCAGTAAATCAGGTGATGAATCAGGTGAAAAGGAGAATGGAGTGCTACTATAATGTTGCATAGCATCTTTTGAAAACATCACGTGACCCTTTGAAAAGGGTAAAGTAGAATGACAGATGTCAGAGTTCAATACACTACTTATACTAAGATAAGAGCGAACCATCTCTGACTTATTTTGATCAGAGCGATTTCACATAAAGTTTGAAATATGCTCAAGCCCATTGCAGGCCAATGATACAGGCTTACAGGTCTTGCAGCCAGCATCTTGAAGCCCGGGCTGCACATGGCTTCAATACTGCCACTTACATCTGGTAACAGGCAGCCAACACTGCCACAGGTTAAAAGGTCCATCCCAATAAAGTTTATTTTGATGACTGCCATACTTACACATCACTAGAAAAGCCATACATACGATCTGGATAATTTGTTGTATCACTTTGTACTGTGGCCTAAATGTGTGTATTTGAGATATATACTGAACAAAAATATAAACTTAACATGTAAATTGTTGGCCCCATATTTCCTGAGCTGAAATAAAATAAATGTTCTATACACAGAAAAAGCTTATTTCTCTCAAATTATGCACACAAATATGTTTACATTCCTGTTAGTGAGCATTTCTCCTTTGCCAATATAATCCATACACCTGACAAGCGTGGCATATTAAGAAGCTGATTATTGTCCCCAGCACAAAGTTCCCCTGTGTAATGATCATGCTGTTTAAAAGGCCACTCTAAAAGGTGCAGTTTTGTCACACAACAAAATGCCTCAGATGTCTCAAGTTGAGGGAACGTGCAATTGACATGTTGACTGAAAAAAATGTCCACCAGAGCTGTTGCCAGAGAATTTTATGTTAACTTCTCTACCATAAACCACCTACAAGTCGTTTTAGGGAATTTCGCAGTACGTCCAACCGGTCTGAAAACCTCAGACCACATCAAACCACGCCAGCCCAGGACCTCCACATCCGGCTTCTTCACCTATGGAATCGTCTGAGACCAGCCACCTGGACAGCTGATGAAACTGTGGGTTTGCACAACCAAAACGTTTCTGCAGAAACTGTCTCAGGGAAGCTCATCTGTATGCTCAGCAGGGCCTTGAGCTGACTGCAGTTTGGCGTCGTAACTGACTTCAGTGGGCAAATGCTCCCCTTCTATTGCCACTGGCACGTTGGAGAAGTAGCACTTCACAGATTAATCCCAGTTTCAACTGTACCGGGTAGATGCTGATGTCAATTGACCCATTTCACAAGGATCTGTACATTCCTGGAAGCTGAAAATGTTCCTGGAAGCTGAATTCCTGGAAGCTGAAAATGTCTAACTTTTTCCATGGCCTGCATACTCACCAGACATGTCCCCTATTGAGCATGTTTGGGGTGCTCTTAATCAACATGTACAACAGTGTTCCAGTTCCGACCAATATCCAGCAATTTCTCATAGCCATTGAAGAGGAGTGGGACAACATTCCACAGGCCACAATCAAGAGCCTGATCAACTCTATGCAAAGGAGATGTGTCACGCTGCATGAGGCAAATGGCCCACAAATTAATTGTTGCACGTTGCATTAAAATTTTTGTTCCGTGTAGATAAGAGTTTGAGTGTCTTCTTCAACAAAACTTCAGTCATATTGTAGAAATCTGCTGCCTCTTGGTGTTCTACAAACATGTAAGAACAAGTTGTAGAGGTAGAATATTTTCACCAAGAGGCAGCAGATTTCTACAATTATGTGTGAGTCCTAGGTACCTGAGGACACTGTCAGCGTCTGAAATGTGTTTTGTTTTTCTCTATATAGGGAAAAGGCATGGGAGAACGATTCCCCCCTCTCATCCTGACTGGTTGCATCACCACCTGGTATGGCAATTGCTTGGCCTCTGACCACAAGGCACTACACAAGAATGTGAAAAATGTTTTTTTTCTCTATATAGGGAAAAGGCATGGAAGAACAATTCCCCCCTCTCATCCTGACTGGTTGCATCACCGCCTGGAATGGCAACTGCTTGGCCCCCGACCGCAAGACACTACAGAGGGTAGTGCGTGCAGCCCAGGACATCACTGGGGCCAATATTTCTGCGATCCAGGACCTCTATACCAGACAGTGTCAGAGGAAGGCCCAAAAAATTGCCAAAGACTCCAGCCACTCTAGTCATAGACTGTTCTCTCTGCTACCACACGGCAAGCGGTACCGGAAAGCCAAGTCTAGGTTCAAAATTCCCAACAGCTTCTACTCGCAAGCCATAAGACTCCTGAACAGCTAATCAAATGGATACCCAGACTATTTGCATTGTCCCCACACCACCCCCCCATTTTTACTCTGCTGCAACTCTCTATTTATTATCCATGCATAGTCACTTTACCTCTACCTACATGTACATATTACCTCAATTACCTCGACTAACCTGTGCCCCCGCACATTGACTCTGTACCGGTACCCTGTGTATATAGCCTTTCTACTGTTATTTTATTGTTGTTCCTTAATATTTTTTATTTTATTTTTTACTTCGGTTTATTTTAGTAAATACTTGAAAACTTTTTTTTTCTTAAGACATTGCATTGTTGGTTAAGGGCTTGTAAGTAAGCATTCACTGTTGTCTTCGGTGCATGTGACAAATACAATTTGATTTTGATTTGATTGAAGCCACGGGAGTTCAAGCCCAACCGCTGCAAGCCCAGCTTCAGACACGATCGTTAGGCACGGTAATTTCAGTGTCGGAAAGGATGAAACAGCATCTGTGCCACCAGTAACTACAGATAGTAACGTTAGTATAAATCCCCTCACACGGTCCCCACAGCCAGACAACTTTCTCATGGCTTCTGGAGGGAAATGCTGTAAGAATGCTCAACCGGTGTCTCCCATTCAGCCAACAGAAACTTTCAACCGGTTTTCCCAATTAAGCAGCGAGTCAGAGTCTGATGCCGAGCCTTCTCTGGTCTTTACTCCTCCCGTTACGGGGTCTGAGACGCCGAAGCTTCCTACTGTTAGCTCTGACAAATTGAAAACCCTAGTCATTGGCGACTACATTACCCGCAGTATTAGACTTAAAACTAATCATCCAGCGATCATACACTGTTTACAAGGGGGCAGGGCTACTGACTTTAAGGCTAATCTGAAGATGGTGCTAGCTAAAGCTAAAACTGGCGATTGTAGAGAGTATAGAGATATTGTTATCCACGTCGGTGTAGCCGATGTGAAATGGCTAGCTAGTTAGCGGAGGTGCGCGCTAGTGGCGTTTCAATCAGTGACGTCACTTGCTCTGAGACCTTGAAGTAGTGGTTCCCCTTGCTCTGGGTAACGATGCTTCGAGGGTGACTGTTGACGTGTGCAGAGCGTCCCTGGTTCGCTCCCAGGTCGGGGTGAGGGGACGGACGTAAAGTCTATACTGTTACATCGGCACCAACGATGTTAGGATGAAACAGTTAGAGGTCACCAAGCGTAACATAGCTTCAGCGTGTAAATCAGCTAGAAAGATGTGTCGGCATCGAGTAGTTGTCTCTGGCCCCTCCCAGTTAGGGGGAGTGATGAGCTCTATAGCAGAGTCTCACAACTCAATTGCTGGTTGAAAACTGTTTTCTGCCCCTCCCAAAATATAGAATTTGTAGATAATTGTCCCTCTTTCTGGGACTCACCCACAAACAGGACCAAGCCTGGCCTGCTGAGGAGTGACGGACTCTATCCTAGCTGGAGGGGTGCTCTCATCTTATCTACCAACATAGACAGGGCTACTCCTCTACAATGAAATAGAGTGCAGGCCAAGCAGCAGGTTGTTAGCACAGTCAATGTAGTCAGCTCAGCTATCCCCATTGAGACCGTGTCTGTGCCTCGACCTAGGTTGGGCAAAACTAAACATGTCAGTGTTTGCCTTAGCAATCTCACAAGAATAAAGACCTCCTCCATTCCTTCCATTATTGAAAGAGATTGTGATACCTCACATCTCAAAATAGGGCTACTTAATGTTAGATCCCTCACTTCAAAGGCAGTTATAGTCAATGAACTCATCACTGATCATAATCTTGATGTGATTGACCTGACTGAAACATGGCTTAAGCCTGATGAATTTACTGTGTTAAATGAGGCCTCACCACCTGGTTACACTGGTGCCATATCCCCTGGGCATCCCGCAAAGGTGGAGGTGTTGCTAACATTTACGATAGCAAATTTCAATTTACAAAAAAAAAAATGAAGTTTTCGTCTTTTGAGCTTCTAGTCATGAAATCTATGCAGCCTACTCAATCACTTTTTATAGCTACTGTTTATAGGCCTCCTGGGCCATATACAGCGTTCCTCACCGAGTTCCCTGAATTCCTATCGAAACTAGTAGTCATAGCAGATAATATTCTAATTTTTGGTGATTTTAATATTTACATGGAAAAGTCCACAGACCCACTCCAAAAGGCTTTTGGAGCTATCATCGACTCAGTGGGTTTTGTCCAACATGTCTCTGGACCTACTCACTGTCACAGTCATACTCTGGACCTAGTTTTGTCCCATGGAATATAAATGTCGTGGATCTTAATGTTTTTCCTCATAATCCTGGAATATCGGACCACCATTTTATTATGTTTGCAATCGCAACAAATAATCTGCTCAGACCCCAACCAAGGAGTCATGCTATAAATTCTCAGACAACCCAAAGATTCCTTAATGCCCTTCCAGACTCCCTCTGCCTACCAAAGGACGTCAGAGGACAAAAATCAGTTAACCACCTAGCTGAGGAACTCAATTTAACCTTGCGCAATACCCTAGATGCAGTTGCACCCCTAAAAACATTTCTCATGAGAAACTAGCTCCCTGGTATAGACAATACCCGAGCTCTGAAGCAAGCTTCCAGAAAATTGTAACGGAAGTGTTGCCACACCAAACTGGAAGTCTTCCGACTAGCCTGGAAAGACAGTACCGTGCAGTATCGAAGAGCCCTCACTGCTGCGTGATCATCCTATTTTTCCAACTTAATTGAGGAAAATAAGAACAACCGAAATGTATTTTTGATACTCTCGCAAAGCTAACTAAAAAGCAGCATTCCCCAAGAGAGGATGACTTTCACTTCAGCAGTAATAAATTCATGAACTTCTTTGAGGAAAAGATCATGATCATTGGAAAGCAAATTACGGACTCCTCTTTAAATCTGTGTATTCCTCCAAAGCTCAGTTGTCCTGAATCTGCACAACTCTGCCGGGACCTAGGATCAAGAGAGACACTCAAGTGTTTTAGTACTATATCTCTTGACACAATGATGAAAATAGTCTTGACTTCTAAATCTTCAATCTGCATACTGGACCCTATTCCAACTAAACTACTGAAAGAGCTGCTTCCTGTGCTTGGCTCTCCTATGTTGAACATAATAAACGGCTCTCTATCCACCGGATGTGTACCAAGAGAGTAATAAAGCCTCTCTTGGTAAAGCCAAACCTTGACCCTGGAAATATAAAAAACTATCGGCCTATATCGAATCTTCCATTCCTCTCAAAAATGTTAGAAAAGGCTGTTGCGCAGCAACTCACTGCCTTCCTGAAGACAAAGAATGTATACGAAATGCTTCAGTCTGGTTTTAGACCCCATCATAGCACTGAGACTGCACTTGTGAAGGTGGTAAATTACCTTTTAATGGCATCAGACCGAGGCTCTGCATCTGTCCTCGTGCTCCTAGACCTTAGTGCTGCTTTTGATACCATCGGTCACCACATTCTTTTGGAGAGATTGGAAACCCAAATTGGTCTACACGGACAAGTTCTGGCCTGGTTTAGATCTTGTCTGTCGGAAAGATATCAGTTTGTCTCTGTGAATGGTTTGTCCTCTGACAAATCAACTGTAAATGTCGGTGTTCCTCAAGGTTCCGTTTTAGGACCCCTAATGTTTTCACTATAAATTTTACCTCTTGGGGATGTCATTCGAAAACATAATGTTAACTTTCACTGCTATGCAGATGACACACAGCTGTACATTTCAATTAAACATGGTGAAGCCCCAAAATTGCCCTCGCTGGAAGCCTGTGTTTCAGACATAAGGAAGTGGATGGCTGCAAACTTTATACTTTTAAACTCGGACAAAACAGAGAAGCTTGTTCTAGGTCCCAAGAAACAAAGAGATATTCTGTTGAATCTGACAAGTAATATTGATGGTTGTGCAGTCGTCTCAAATAAAACTGTGAAGGACCTCTGCGTTACTCTGGACCCTGATCTCTCTTTTGACGAACACATCAAGACTGTTTCAAGGACAGCATTTTTACAGAAATATTGCACCAAACATCTTAGAATCGTTGTATAATTGCACGACTAAGATCTCCTCTGCATAAACTTAAAAATGTATGACAGATTTCTTGATTTATCTTAAAGTTTCCCCCCTATTCCCTATATAGTGCACTACTTTTGTCCAGTACCCATGGGGCTCTGCTCAAAAGTAGTGCACTACGTTGGCTGCCATTTGGGACAAAGACACTTTTTAGATAGTTGACTGAAGTCCATAATGCAAACTCATCTAAATCCTTCACTACTTCAACCTCAGGACACCACAGAGATGTGTGACTGCATTCATCGCCTGGGAATGTATTATATGTCAGGGAGGCGGAAAGAGGGGGAGCTTTTGGTGTCTTTCTGGGCAGTTATTACCCTGTTACTACAAGCCACTGTATGTCGGAGAGAGGGGGAGCTTTTGGTGTCTTTCTGGGCTAGTTATTACCCTGTTACTACAAGCCACTGTATGTCAGAGAGAGTAGGGGGGAGAGAGGGGGAGCTTTCGGTGTCTTTTTGGGCTAGTTATTACCCTTTTTACTACACATCTACAGCACAGATCCAATCACAATATCATAAAGAAATTAACATTCAATAAAATACTTCAGCTGTGCTTCAGATGGTTGCACGTATGGGTCAACGTTATTGTTATTACGGTATTGGTGAAGATCACTTATGACATAACAGTAAATGGATTGTGGTGCTCGGTGGATCACTGCTCCAATACTTGGTTGAGCAAAGATGCATTATAGAAAGTTATTTCCTGCTCTTCAATCTTTCCCATTTATCATTGGAAAAAGTAAAGTATGAAAAATAAAAGGCATTCAACTAACAAACACTTGGATTGATATCTTGTAGAGTGGTCTTTAAAAAACTGCAAACGGAGCTGTATCAAAGTGCTAATAATGGGTATGATGCTCTGTTTCCCATTTCTGAAGAAGAAAAATGTCACAATTGAATAGTTCAATGAAACATTCCTTTTGATAATCACATCCACAGTGGGTATCATAGTATTTACCCCCCCCCCCCCCTTGGATCTTTCACATTTTGTTGCGTTACAAAAGAGGGATTGAAATGGTTTTAATTGTGATTTTGTTTTTGTCATTGATTTACACAAAATACTCCATAATGTCAAAGGGAAATGAAAATTCTACAAATATTTACAAATGAATACAAATTGAATAACTAAAATATAGTTGCTGCATAAGTGTTCACTCTCTTTGTTTTGACAAGCTTAAATTAGTTCAGGAGTAAAATATGTCTTAACAAATCACATAATAAGTTAGACTCACTCTGTGTGAAATAATAGGGATTGCCATGATTATTTAATGACTACCTCTATCTCTGTCCCCCATACATACAACATCTGTCAGGTCTCTCAGTCAAGTATTGAACTTCAAGCACAGATTCAACTGCAAAGACCAGGGAGCTTTTGAAAAAGCTTAAAACATAAGTGATTGGTAGATGGGAAACAATAATAAATCAGACATTGAATCTCTTTAAGCATGGTGAAGTGAATCATTATGCTGTGGATGATGTATTAAACTACCAAGATACATGAAAGATAGTCGTCCTTCTGAACTGAGCTGCAGGAACGGAAGGAAACTACTTAAAGATGTCACCATGAGGCCATTTGTGATTTAACAAAAGCTTGAGTTCAACGGCTGTGATGGGAGAAAACGGACGATGGATCAACAACATTATAGTTACTCTACAATAATGACTTAAATGACAGAGTGAAAAGAAGAATACAAATATTCAGAACAAAAAAAAATCCAAAACATGTATCCTGTATATGTAATGAGGCACAAAAGTTATATTGCAAGAAAACAAGGGGAAAAGAATATACTTTTTTGGTCTATATGCAAAGCCTTATGTGAGGGGCAAATCCAAAATGGTCTCTTCGAAAAATTCCTTGCACATCACTGGAACATTCCTATGAAAACATTAGTAAATTACCTAATGACTCTTAAGGGAACGTTCTCTAAAGTTGTGGGGACATTTGAAGTTAGCTGGGTAGCCAAAACCCCCAACACTTTGACAGAGATTGAAGAATGTATATAAATATAGCACAATCCAGGTGTGCAAAGCTCTTAGAGACTAACCCAAGAAGCATTGCAGCTGTAATGGCTGCCAAGAGTGTTTCTAACATGTATTGACATGTATTAACATGTGAATTGAAATCCAAGGGGGTGAATATTTATGATACCTACAGTATGACCAATTATGTGTCTGATTACTGATTCTATAACCAATGGTGTGTAAGATGAATCTGCTTTGGTCTGCTTTTTGGTCTGTGCCATGATGATGTGTCTGTGAAGGGTGTATACAGCCAGTTGGTCAAATGGTGGTGAAACTAATGTCAAACATATGGCCCTCCTAGGTTCACACAATACAGTTCAAATGATGCAGACACTACTCTGTCTCCCTTACTTCCTCTCTCTGTCTCTCAACACAGAATGTAAGAGGAAAAGGGTACTATGTGGATTTTGTACATTGAAATCATTTTGAGTGACTTTGACATTCACAGAGGTGAAAGTTTAGAGGATCTGATTGGCCTGTAAACATAATGCCACATAACAAACCCTTTTATCCAAGACAGTTTACATTACAATGAGAGCATACATTTTTAGTACATGTGCGATCCATGTATAAGTGTTTTCCCTGTGTTGCTGCTAACTCTGAGCCTTCTCAGTGCTGATGCATTTTAACAACAGTCCCCCCGACCATGGAGACATCACTTGAACCTCCATGTATGTGTCCTAAATGGCGCATTATTCCCTCCCTACATAATGTACTACTGTCATCCCGGGACCTGGTCAAAAGTAGTGCACTAAATAGGGGAAAGGGTGTCATTTGGGACAAACAAGCATGACCTGTAGAACAGAGGGGCACAGTGCCCCCTACTGGACATGACTGGATGAAGCATTCTGACAACATTATCCCAACATAAAACTTCAGTCATTTCCAGCCTGTTCCTGCTGCTAATATAATCTTTAGCTGCTGCTAATATAATGATCAGCTATACAGAGCTCATGAGACCTGTTGTGAAAATGATGTCTGTGTGTCTGTCTGTCTGTCCTTCAACGTTCTTGAGAACTGGGCTGGGTTCCCCAAAAGCATCATATCACTAAGATCATCTTTCGTCCATTTAGTTTCAATGAAATTAAGATGTTCTTAGTGCTAAAATGCTTTTGAGACACTCAACCCTGGACTATTGGTTGTGGTCCACACCCAGAGTCCAAATATATTTATCTCCATTTAGCTGAAGTATGTACAACCCATAACACTGACTATCAAAATGTCATAACGGGATTTAAGATTTGAGATGAGGTTTGAGGAAAAAGAGCTTGGCTTGAAAGTCTGACGGTGATCTGATTGTCAGGTTAACAGGGTATGTCTGCTCTCTGAGTAGGGTTATAATAGAGATGAATGGCCATAGGTCAGCCTGATCTGATAAACGTATTCTGCTGGTTTACTGCTAACCGATGTGCCATAGACATATAGCAAGTAGCGTCCTGCTGCCAGCTAGAAGTGTAGGCTAATCAGATTAGCTGTGGCCATAGAGTAGACTGTGGCTGAGATGGTCTATAATGTGTATTCCAAATGGCACCCTATTCCCTATGTACTGTAGTGCCCTACTTTTGATTGTGGCCCATAGGGCTCTGGTCAAAAGTAGTACACTATGTAGAGACTAGGGTGCCGTTTAGGACGCAACCCAGGTTTTGGCTGTGGCTACAGGAGAGGGAGAGGATGCTTGTGGTTGACATGGTCTATAATGTTGTAACAGGTATTTGGATGTGGTTGATGAATTGATCAGGCTGGAAGATGCTGACAACATTCTGGTAATAGCCTTGGACGCCTTTCAACGAGACGAGATTTGGAAAGGTTATTTAGTCAGACTAGATTAGAAACATCCCTCTGACATCATTAATTAATGGACACCAGCCATGTGTATTCCATCCCAGACACAGTGCTAACCAGTTCAGATCCCTGGGGATGATGTTGGGTAGTTGTTGTGGAGATTTGTTTTCCATCGAGCCTGATATAAAAGTCAACATATCAGTGAAATGGTTCCACCTGCTGGACTTTAGGTGTCCCTACAACTCCAACGAGCCACTGCCTAGTCTAGGACTACTGCTCCTCTCCATTAGCTAGGTCAAGCAGATTTTTCGCTGCGCTCACGTTTTGTTCCGAGTGCAACAGAATGTGAGCTATTGATAGATCAAGCTGGTTTCCTTAAGCCTACCTTTCCTGACTCAGTTTAAGGTAAGAAGGAGAGCAGGTCCTGTGAACTGAGCATATGTGAGCAGAGCAGACTAGGCCTACATAGAAAGCTGATCTCAATTTGCTCCCTACCCTTAACCTTGACCTCCCTAACCCTTAGATATTTGTCGTTTAGAAGAGACTGGAATCCAGATAGCTATAAGAAGAGGGTTAGTGTCTCGTTGCCCCTGTATGTTCTAGCCTACATGTTGACATCAGTAACACCATATACAGTGCCTTGCGAAAGTATTCGGCCCCCTTGAACTTTGCGACCTTTTGCCACATTTCAGGCTTCAAACATAAAGATATAAAACTGTATTTTTTTGTGAAGAATCAACAACAAGTGGGACACAATCATGAAGTGGAACGACATTTATTGGATATTTCAAACTTTTTTAACAAATCAAAAACTGAAAAATTGGGCGTGCAAAATTATTCAGCCCCCTTAAGTAAATACTTTGTAGCGCCACCTTTTGCTGCGATTACAGCTGTAAGTCGCTTGGGGTATGTCTCTATCAGTTTTGCACATCAAGAGACTGAAATTTTTTCCCATTCCTCCTTGCAAAACAGCTCGAGCTCAGTGAGGTTGGATGGAGAGCATTTGTGAACAGCAGTTTTCAGTTCTTTCCACAGATTCTCGATTGGATTCAGGTCTGGACTTTGACTTGGCCATTCTAACACCTGGATATGTTTATTTTTGAACCATTCCATTGTAGATTTTGCTTTATGTTTTGGATCATTGTCTTGTTGGAAGACAAATCTCCATCCCAGTCTCAGGTCTTTTGCAGACTCCATCAGGTTTTATTCCAGAATGGTCCTGTATTTGGCTCCATCCATCTTCCCATCAATTTTAACCATCTTCCCTGTCCCTGCTGAAGAAAAGCAGGCCCAAACCATGATGCTGCCACCACCATGTTTGACAGTGGGTATGGTGTGTTCAGGGTGATGAGCTGTGTTGCTTTTACGCCAAACATAACGTTTTGCATTGTTGACAAAAAGTTCAATTTTGGTTTAATCTGACCAGTGCACCTTCTTCCACATGTTTGGTGTGTCTCCCAGGTGGCTTGTGGCAAACTTTAAACAACACTTTTTATGGATATCTTTAAGAAATGGCTTTCTTCTTGCCACTCTTCCATAAAGGCCAGATTTGTGCAATATACGACTGATTGTTGTCCTATGGACAGAGTCTCCCACCTCAGCTGTAGATCTCTGCAGTTCATCCAGAGTGATCATGGGCCTCTTGGCTGCATCTCTGATCAGTCTTCTCCTTGTATGAGCTGAAAGTTTAGAGTGACGGCCAGGTCTTGGTAGATTTGCAGTGGTCTGATACTCCTGCCATTTCAATATTATTGCTTGCACAGTGCTCCTTGGGATGTTTAAAGCTTGGGAAATCTTTTTGTATCCAAATCCGGCTTTAAACTTCTTCACAACAGTATCTCGGACCTGCCTGGTGTGTTCCTTGTTCTTCACGATGCTCTCTGCGCTTTTAACGGACCTCTGAGACTATCACAGTGCAGGTGCATTTATACGGAGACTTGATTACACACAGGTGGATTTTATTTATCATCATTAGTCATTTAGGTCAACATTGGATCATTCAGAGATCCTCACTGAACTTCTGGAGAGAGTTTGCTGCACTGAAAGTAAAGGGGCTGAATAATTTTGCACGACCAATTTTTCAGTTTTTGATTTGTTAAAAAAGTTTGAAATATCCCAAAAATGTCGTTCCACTTCATGATTGTGTCCCACTTGTTGTTGATTCTTCACAAAAAAATACAGTTTTATATCTTTATGTTTGAAGCCTGAAATGTGGCAAAAGGTCGCAAAGTTCAAGGGGGCCGAATACTTTCGCAAGGCACTGTACATTAATCTACAACACAGAAATACATGATTTGATATCACTGACCGGAACTGATAAGGTAACTAGTACAACATGTACACACGGTTCTTGGTTTCAATGGCTCATTTGTCTAAGTATATCAGTCTAATCTCAAATGACAATGAAGTAGGTACAGAATCAAGGTGAGTTTTACAATCAAATAGGAAATGGCCAACAACCTAAACCTACTAGTTAAAATGGAACTGTGTAAACTAGTCATCTGTGAACACCATGTAAACCAGTGTTCTGTACTGTAATCGACTATTCTAACAGTAGTTTTTTGTTGAAGATGCAGAATGCTGTGTATGGAAGATTGACAGGGGTGTCCTGTACAGATGAGCAATGCCAGGGGACACAGCGGAATTTATCTCCAAAAGGTTGAGCGAGATCGGTTGAGTTCGCTAACAGCCCCCCGGCCGCTTCTCCATCTCTACCTCCAACCCCTGCATACCACTATGCACTTAAAAGAGTTTGGCCAATGTTCCAGTGGGATCCTTCTGCACAAGCGCAACGCTAAACCAAACAGTCCTCAAGATCCAGCAGCAGCCTCATAGTGAACACGGCATCAACATGCAGTTTTATGACATTCATGTTAAGCTGAAGGAGTGTAAATGTGCCTGCTTGGAGATTTCACTAAAGGATAGAGTGCCTCCAATGCATGGTATGATGCACTTAAACTTCAGATCACTGCTAGCTCAGCAAAGAAGGTTCCTGTGCGCACCTCAACAAATCCTGACCACTTTGTGCGGGAGCATCTCTTCCCCAGGTTCCATGGAAACTCAGTAACCACATATGGCAAGGAAAATGAGCAGGTGGCCAACACATGGATGGAGAGCTGTGGGTTTAGTCTGGAGAGCAGAGGCACAGCAGTGAGTGTCAAGGAGCCATGGCTTTCTGCAAGCCCCGATGGAGTGTTAAACTCTCAAAAACTTATAGAAATCAAATGTCCTGTTCTGAGTAAGAAGTGTGTCTCTGGCAAACTCACTGATGTGAAGCTGGTGAATGGGGTTCCCCAGATGCAACCTAATGGAGCCTGTGGGTACTACATGCAGGTGTAAATGGGCTCCATCCGAGCTGGTTGTTATTGATATGCCTTTTGAGGTGAAGTTCTGTGCTGATGTAATCACTAAACTAAAGGCATTGTATTTCCCACATATGCTGCCAAGGATAGTATATGAGTTCAAGATAGGCAGACTAACTCTGTGCTCCAAATATGTTAATCTATGTGGTATCTAGGCTCGGGGCCTAATACTTTGTTTTTAAATAGTTCTTATATTTTTTGCCTTGTAAAGCTGTCAGCTCTACTGTATCTAAGCATCACTCTGGGTTGTTGTTTTTTGTCTTGCACAGTTCTCTTCATGTGCACATTGACCTGATTTATATTTGCATAATTCTTCTTGGTGTTTTTTATGTCTTTCCTTGTACAGCTCTCTTCATACATGCTTATCTAATGTCTAAGGATAACACCATATGATTGATGAATATTTTAATCGTACCTTGTATAGCTCTTTTTTCATATGGCACTACGTGAACTCATCTTGCACTTAGCAAATTACGGAGTTAATACAAACATTATGAAACTCCACTTTGACCTTTTCTTTGATACTTACCATTTTGAAAAGAAGGATGAGGAGGCATGTCTAAAGTATTCAAAGGTGTTTTCAGTTTGATTCTGGGTTTGGTTTTCAAGGGCACAAATTAAGAAAAATTGTGTCACTTGACAAACATTTCTCTTCCCTCTTGGTCTGCTAGTGACATTTGTGTTGAAGAAAATGTATTTGAAATAGATTTAAAAAGGCATTATAGCAGCACCTAGTGGATGCCTGTAATTATCAGGCAGAATTACAGTAGATTTCAAATATAGGAACAAATAATTCTGATTAAACTACTATATATATATATATAGTAGTTATATATAGTTATATATATATATATATATATATATATATATATATACAGTGCCTTGCGAAAGTATTCGGCCCCCTTGAACTTTGCGACCTTTTGCCACATTTCAGACTTCAAACATAAAGATATAAAACTGTATTTTTTTGTGAAAAATCAACAACAAGTGGGACACAATCATGAAGTGGAACGACATTTATTGGATATTTCAAACTTTTTTAACAAATCAAAAACTGAAAAATTGGGCGTGCAAAATTATTCAGCCCCCTTAAGTTAATACTTTGTAGCGCCACCTTTTGCTGCGATTACAGCTGTAAGTCGCTTGGGGTATGTCTCTATCAGTTTTGCACATCGAGAGACTGACATTTTTTTCCCATTCCTCCTTGTAAAACATCTCGAGCTCAGTGAGGTTGGATGGAGAGCATATATATATATACACATACATAGTATCTAAGGTGGATGAAATAATAGTGTTTAAAGTTACATTTCAAATGTATGAACATTCTCACTGCTCATTCTGCATCCTCATGGATGATCTCGCACTGCATGTTAACAAGGGCTGCACAGATTCTAAGGACTTTGTCCATTTTGTGTGTCAGGTTGATGGGAACAGTCTGGAAGAGGATTTGAACACCTTGTGTCTGATAACTCTCTAAACATGTATATGCACATTAACTATCCTTCTTGTGCTTGCGACATCCTCGTCAGACAGCTGGCCTCCTTTCTGGGTGAAGGCTGGTATGGCAAGGTTTACCTTCCTCTCATACAGCAGATCTCAGATGATGAAGCCCGTCAGCCATAACTTCATCGCCAGGCCTAAGGTTTTCCAGGAAGCCAGAGTTTTGGGTGATGAACTTGTCACTGCATCTGCCTCTATATGCAGGAGAAATGAACATAATGAGTCCACATAGAGCAATGGCAACCAAATACTTGAGAGTATTGTTGGAATAATAGTGGCTGTATGACTCCCATCTGGAATCGAGATTGTGTGCTTTCTGAAGAATGGTCTCGGAGCAGTGGATGATGCAAGTGGTGTTGGATAACTTCTCTTTGAAGCACTGAGGCAGCATCTTCTGGATTGTCTAACCTCGGCTGCCATGGAATGTAGATCCTCATGAGCTCCTCCATTGTGTCAATCCAGTAGGAAAGGATTCTGCTCACTACTCCCTGGGACACATGAAAGTGTTCAGCAAGATCACTGTGGAGTAGATTCAGCTTCATCAAGGTTATCAGTATTTGATCAGTGATATGCATTTTGAAGTTAGCCATGTAGAATTTATGCAGAAATGCTACATGGTTAAAGAAAATGCTTAGAGGAAGGCCAGTATACAACACTGAGCTAGTGTCATTCTTCAGGATGGTGTGGGTCAATGACTCTGCACCACCACATTGGGTTTGTTTGTGGCAGATGGGCTTGTTGACTGGTTCTCTTGACACATAGCTGTGATCAGTCAGTGCTGGAACATCCCATTGAGTATCAGCATCTTTATGCTGCAGTGCCATTGGCACACTCAGATCAGACTCCACATCACAATTGTCTTCATCTGTCAAACAAACATAAGAGACCACACATTTCACAAAGTAAAATACACAGACAGCCTACTGGTTATGGTTAAAAGAAAGAAAACAATTTGAACATTTAATCATTTAGCTAGCTAGACATTTCATGAGCATCACCAGTGGCATGCCAGCAATGATGGGGATAATTATTGCATTGGTGAGACATTGTTAGTTATCCTACAACTTCTGTCTGACAATGTAGGGGATGAGCTAATTAGCTAGCAAAAACATCAGATGGGCTGCCCCCAAGCTAAGTCTTGGCTAGGTCGCAATTGTAAATGAGAACTTGTGCTCAACTTGCCTACCTGGTTAAATAAAGGTGAAATAAATAAGTAAGCTAGGCAACAGTTGGCTAGCTACAGTATGTTAGGACTTAGGAATGGATACCTACTTACTACTAACAGTTAGCTAACGTCTGCCTGATTCAGGATACCCTATGTGTGACGATAGCTAGCGAGTAACGTTAGCAGCTAGCTAACAGCTACTGTACATGTATGTGTTTATGTACTGATGAGATGTCGCCTTCTGATCTGTACTGGAGCATCATAGCCCAGCCACTTCTCAGTGAAAGGATGCTCTTCAGTCGGCCTCTTGTCCACGAAGTGATAGGAACACACATAGGGTCGGTTTGGAGTTTTCTTTTTAAAAATGTTTATGTTTAGAGGTTTCTTCAAGTGCAATCCGCTGAGGCAATTCCGAAGAGACTCCACGCCCTTAGGAGGCTGGTGCAAATCAAAAGGCGCCTCACAACTGCACTACTCTCTCAAAAATTGTTGGGTGGTCAAAACACTCCTGTTCCATGAACAGCTTCCGTTTCTGCCAGTTATTGTGGCATCCCCTTACCGATCATAAAATGCCTGTTTTTCGTCCATATTTGGGAAGTTGTAAGAAGCGACAGTGAGATATGTAACTAGCTAACTGTTGCCCGGAAGTGCTTAACCGGAAGTCAATCACACACAAAACCTAAACAGACCCCGCCCATATTTCCGTTGAAAATAAGGTGAATAGACTGTACTCTACATGACTCGTACACCAACTAGCAAAGTAAATGTTTAGTAATCGTACAGGACTAGATAATGAACCACAAGAACATTCTTGATGTCTGAAACTTGCGTCCCTGGGGGGAATACCTGGTCACAGAGCCCCCTCCTTCGTCTACCCATGATACGATACTTGGCGCGTTGAATTCTGGGCTCCTTTCTGTCCTCCCAAATCCGTTCATTCTCATCCTACTCCCCGGCTGGAAAAATGGCTGCTTCAGCGGCAGCGCAGGGCTCAAACCCCGGTCTCTGCCCCAGTTTCGCAGTGGTCTGCTCGTTCCTGGAGCGCTACGGACAAGCCCTGGACCTACCCGAACTCACCTTTCCGCAGATGGAGAGGTATCTCCGGGACACATCGACAGGTGGGAAGGGAGAGGAAGAGGGTCTCAGCATCATCATCACTGACTTTCTAGCTAGCTGGGTGGGTGGTCAGGGGGGAACAAGTACAGCTAGCTGGCTTAGGGGAGTTTCCACACACTGTGACATGTGTCTCGGTATAACTGGCTAATGTTACTGCTTGATGTAACTAGATAGCTAGATGTATCGTTACTTAGCTATTTGTCAAGAAACTAGCCAGCCATTCCTGCTTGAATGACCAAACTAACTAGTTAGCTACCTTAATTTCGTTAGCTAGCGGACGTTAGCTATTAGGTGTACTTTTCCATCATGCTTGCCTGCCCATACTAGTGCAGGCATACAACTCAGCCCCAGGTGTGTATGAGTAAATACTATTTGAATACATTCGGTGTCGTAAACAGTTGTCTAAATAGTCCGATAAAAACACTACTTGGCAGACTGTCCGCGCAGGCGCAATGCGTGATAGTCGAGCAACTTCATGCTAAACCAAGCTAACGTTCGTCAACACATCAGTGGCTATTAATTAATTCAAATAAAATTCCGCTGATTTCAAATTACTCAGGCTTTACATTTGTCACAGTTTATAATTATTTAAATCCTCCTTTGAGACAATGTTGGCTACTGGGTCTTTCTTGTCACGATTTAGCTAGCTCGTTATCTGGCTAGCTGTGTGTGGCGTACCTAGGCTAGTATGTACTAACGTTTTAGTATCTGTAGGAAAGATGTTGTTACAAGTTAGCCAGTTAGTTAACTGTCTGTAGATAGCCGTGATAACGTTGTTTGCTCTTTCCACATTTCATTCATTGTTCACCAAACACATCTTCGTGTTTTTTTATTAATGCAAAAAATGACAATGAATCACAGTTGTTGATCTTACCTCCACGCCTGCCACTGTTAGCTAGATATTTGAGGATAATTCCAAGAAAGTGTGAATCAATGTGAATTGCACAGACAGTCAGAATACCAGAAGGAGAATGTTGAGTTAAAAAATCCACGGCACAATGGGTGTTGTAATAAGTGTTTAGTGTTATACTAGCTGGTGTTATGACAGTGTACTTAGTTTTATATAAAACTAATGTATTAACTCATGTATTATTTCTCTCTGTGTGTATCTCTCTCAGTTCCCAAGCCACTAGTGGAGCTGCATGTCAAGCTGCTAAGGAAGCTTGGCAAGTCTGTGTCTGCAGACAAGTGGGAGAGGTACCTGGCTAAGGTAAGCTGTGCTTGGTGTGTGCTTAGTGTGTACACCTGTAATGACTGTATATTTGTCATCCAGGTATGCCAGGACATCAACAGTAGCTGGGCCTGGGAGCTGGAACACAAGGGCTACCAGGACATGAGCATGGAGTGCAAAACCAGCATCCTCAAAGTAAGACACACACACACACCGTGTGCAGACTATCACACTAATATACCAGACTACCTCTTTACCTCCTCTGTGATATCTACTGTTATGTATGAACAGTATATTGATCATATAAAGTGCCTTCAGAAAGTATTTATACCCCTTGACTTTATACACGTTGTTGTGTTACAGCCTAAATTTTAAATTTAAGACTTTGTGTCACCGATTTACACAATACCCTATAATGTCAAAGTGGGGAAAAAAATTGTGTTAAACACTATCATCTCTGAACCCCACAAATAAAATAATCTGTAACGTCCCTCAGTCGAGCAGTGAATTTCAAACACCGATTCAACGATGAAAACTGCAAAGAAGGGCACCTATTGGTAGATGGATGCATATATCTTTTTTAAAGCAGACACTGAATATCCATTTGAGCATGGTGAAGCTATTAATTACAATTTGGATGGTGTATCAGTACACCCAGTTACTACAAAAGTTGACGGAGAGTAAGGAAATCGCGCAGGGATTTCACCATGAGGCCAATGGTGATTTTTAAACCACTTACAGAGATAGCTGTTATAGGAGAAAGCTGAGGAAAGATCAACAACATTGTAGTTACTCCACAGTACAAACCTAAATGACATAGTGAAAGGGATGCCTATACAGAATAAAAATATTCCAAAACATGCCTCCTGTTTGCAATAAGGCACTAAAGTGATACTGAAAAAAATAACTTAAGTTTTTGTCTGGAATACAAAGCACTATGTTTGGGGTAAATCCAACACATCACTGTACCACTCTTCATATTTTCAGCCATGGTGGTGGCTGCATCATCTTATGGTTATGCTTGTCATCGGCAAGGACTAGGGAGCTTTTTAGGATAAAAAGAAAAGGAATAGAGCTAAGCATAGGCAAAGTCCTAGAGGAAAACCTGGTTCAGTCTGCTTTCCAACAGACACTGGGCGACAAATTCACCTTTCAGCAGGAAAATAACCTAAACACAAGGACAATTATATACTGGAGTTACTTTTTATTTTATTTATTTTTATTTAACCTTTATTTAACTAGGCAAGTCAGTTAAGAACAAGTTCTTATTTACAATGACGGCCTACCAAAAGGCAAAAGGCCTCCTGAGGGGACAGGGGCCTGGGATTTAAAAAATAAATACAATATAAATATAGGAGACCTAAGACAACAACATATGGAAGCAACACATGACCTCGCAGCATGGTAGTAACACAACATGACAACAACATGGTAGCAGCATAAAAACATGGCACAAACATTATTGGGAAAAGTCAAGAGCACGAAGGTCAAGAAGGTAGAGACAACAATACATCATACCACACAACCACATCTGTTAAGAGTGTCCATGGTTGAGTCTTTGAATTAAGAGATTGAGATAAAACTGTCCAGTTTGAGTGTTTGTTGCTGCTCGTTCCAGTCGCTAGCTGCGGCGAACTGAAAAGAGGAGTGACCCAGGGATGTGTGTGCTTTGAGGACCTTTAACAGAATGTGACTGGCAGAACAGGTGTTGTATGTGGAGGATGAGGGCTGCAGTAGATATCTCAGATATGGGGGAGTGAGGCCTAAGAGGGTTTTATAAATAAGCATCAACCAGTGGGTCTTGCGACGGGTATACAGAGATGACCAGTTTACAGAGGGGAGTATAGAGTGCTGTGATGTGTCCTATAAGGAGCATTGGTGGCAAATCTGATGGACGAATGGTAAAGAACATCTAGCCGCTCCAGAGCACCTTTACCTGCTGATCTATAAATTATGTCTCTGTAATCTAGCATGGGTAGGATGGTCTTTGGCAGCTAGGGTGAAAGGGTTAGTTTGGCAGCTAGGGTGAAAGTTGAGCGATTACAATAGAGGAAACCAAGTCTAGATTTAACTTTAGCTTGCAGCTTTGATATGTGCTGAGAGAAGGATAGTGTACCATCTAGCCATACCCCCAAGTACTTGTATGTGGTGACTATCTCAAGCTCTAAACCCTCAGAGGTAGTAATAACACCTGTGGGAAGAGGGGCATTCTTCTTACCAAACCACATGTCCTTTGTTTTGGAGGTGTTCAGAACAAGGTTAAGGGTAGAGAAAGCTTGTTGGACACTAAGAAAGCTTTGTTGTAGAGCATTTAACACAAAATCCGGGGAGGTGTCAGCTGAGTATAAGACTGTATCACGTGCATATAAATGGATGAGAGAGCTTCCTACTGTCTGAGCTATGTTGCTGATGTAAATTGAGAAGATAGTGGGGCCTAGGATTGAGCCTTGGGGTACTCCCTTGGTGACAGGCTGTGGCTGAGGCAGCAGATGTTCTGACTTTATACACTGCACTCTTTGAGCGAGGTAGTTAGCAAACCAGGCCAAAGACCCCTCAGACACCAATACTCCTTAGCCGGGCCACTAGAATGAAATGGTCTACTGTATCAAAAGCTTTGGCCAAGTCAATAAAAATAGCAGCACATTATTGCTTAGAATCAAGGACAATGGTGGCGTCATTGAGGACCTTTTAAGGTTGCAGTGACACATCCATAACCTGAGTGGAAACCAGATTGCATACGAGAGAGAATACTATAGACATCAAGAAAGCCAGTCAGTTGAATATTGACACGTTTTTACAACACTTCTGATAAACAGGGCAAAATAGAAATATGCCTATAACAGCTAGGATCAGCTTGATCTCCCCTTTAAATAAAGGACAAACTGTGGCAGCCTTCCAAGCATTGGTAACCTCCCCAGGAAGGAGAGAGAGGCTTGGCGATGATGGGGGCAGCAGCCTTAAAGAAGAAAGGGTGTAAACCATCTGACCCAGATGTTTTTTGGGGTCAAGTTTAAGGAGCTCCTTTAGCACCTTGGACTCAGTGACTGCCTGCAAGGGGTAACTTTGTAGCGGGCCAGGAGAAAAATGGAGAAGCTTCGGGGATAGTCGCTTCGGGGATAGTCGCATTAGAAGGGGTGGGAGATGAGAAAATGTTGGACAGGCAAGGAGGCATGGCTGAGTCAAATACTTACCAAGACGACATTGAATGTTCCTGAGTGGCCGAGAGACAGTTTTGACTTAAATTGTATTAAACATATATGACAAGACTTGAAAATGGCTGTCTAGCAATGATCACCAACCAACTTGACAGGGCTTGAAGACTTTAAAAAATAGTAAAGGGCAAATATTGTACAATCAAGGTTTGCAAAGCTCTTAGAGACTTACCCAGAAAGACCCACCGCTGTAATCGCTGCCCAAGGTGATTCTAACATATTTATTTTCCATTGATCATTTATTTATTTTGAAATTAAGAGTATTTTGTGTAGATCGTTGACAATAAGTTCCAATGAAATTTATTTTAATCCCACTTTGTAACAACAAAATGTGGAAAAAGTAAAGGGGTGTGAATACTTTCTGAAAGCACTGTACTGTTTTCTTCTCTTTCTCTGTCTGACCCTAACCCCCCCGTTTCTCTCTAACCCCCGACCCCAGTACCTGTGTGAGATCCAGTTTGATGACAACCTGAAGTTCAAGACGTTGGTGAACGAGGAGGAGGCGGAGGCGATGAGGCTGCAGCCGTTGGGCAGAGACAGACGGGGCCTGATGTACTGGCTGCAGACTGACGCCCAACACAACATCCGACTGTACACAGAGGAACAGGACGACTGGGACGGATCCACCTGGAGCTGTATCGTCAGGTAATGATGCATGGATGGATGTATGGAAAGATAGATGAGATATATTTTTTGTAACCCGAGTCGGAGCATCTGAGAAGAGAGAAAGGGTGTATGTACAGTGCTGTGAAAAAGTATTTGCCCCCTACTTTTGCATATTGTTGATTCTGAATGTTATTAGATCTTCAACCTAAACCTAATAATAGATAAAAGGGAACCTGAGTGAACAAATAACACAACAATGACATATTTATTTCATAAACAAAGTTATGCAACACCCAATGCCCCTGTGTGAAAAAGTAATTTCCCCCTTACACACAATAACTGGATGGCCTAACATTCTCCTGTATAATTCTCTGATAATAGAAGGAACCATGAACTCTGCTCTGTATCGGAGAATTCTACAGGAGAATGTCAGGCATCCGTCTGTGAGCTGAAGCGCAGCTGGGTCATGCAGCATGACAATGATCCAAAACACACAATCCAAGTCTACATGAAAATGGTTAAAAAGCAACACATTCAAAGTCCAGACCTTATCCCAATTGAGATGTTGTGGCAGGACTTGAAACGAGCAGTTCATGCTTCAAAACCAACCAATGTCGCTGAGTTAAAGCAGTTCTGCATACAAGAATTCCTCCACAGCGATGTGGGACACTGATCAACAACTACAGGAAGCATTTGGTTGCAGTCATTACAGCTAAAGGTGGCACAACCAGTTGTTGAGTGCAACTACTTTGTTAATTAAATAAATTAAGTATATATTTTTGGGGTTATTAGTAAACTCAGGTTCCCTTTATCTAATATTAGGTTTTGGTTGAAGATCTGATAACATTCAGTATCAAAAATATGCAAAAATTGAGAATATCAGAAAGGGGCAAATGCTTTTTTATGGCACTGTATGTTCAGAATGTTCTGTTTGTCCTCAGAACCCGGAATGACTTAGCCGATGCTTTGGACCTCCTGAAGACCCAGCTGGATCCAGAACACAGGGAGAAAGAGGAAGGAGAGACGGAGAAAGAGATGGACAGAGAGAAGGGAGGGTCCAACTGTGCCACAGCTGTGGAGAGGGGGAGAAGAGGCCAGGAGGAGGGTAAGGGTTCTTTTGTTACCTGTAATATGATGGTGTAGTTAGTAGTAACATGATCATGTGGTCACTACTGCTCTATTATAATTGTGTTATTATGAATGAATGTTGGAACCAGAGCTGCAATATAACATGTCAACATGTGTGGTGATTTTTCAAGGTGAAGCTGGAGGAGAGGTAAAGGTGGAGGAAGAGGAAGCGGCAAGACCGATGAGGAAGGCTGAGGAAGACAAGAAGAAGAGTAAAGAGAGAGGGAAGAACGAGGAAGATGAGGAAAAGCGAGAGAAGAGTAGATCATCTTCCTACCCAGAGTCCACTAGTACGGACGTCAACATGGCGTCTTTAGCAGAGAAGGAAACCCCAACCAAGCTTGCACCGGCAGTCTCAGTGAAGGAGGAAAACATTGCAGTTGAGATGAAGGAAGAAAGGGAGAAGGAAAAACAAGGTGAGAAAGAAGAGGGAGAGAAACAGAGCGGGAGGAAGGAGGAGAGGTCAGAAGTGATTGACAACAGAGTGAGCACCATCACCGCACTGGTCAAAGAGGAACCCCAAACGCTTAGCAACTCCCCTAGCAATGCTGTCTCCGTCGTCATGGTGCCTATCTCGGCAACGATGAAACAGGAAGTTCCTCCTGTGAAGGAGGAAGCGGAGAGGGCGCTGAGGACCGATCAGCAGGCCAAGATACCACTGAAGAAGAGAGAGCTCTTTGGCGCCAACCGTCACCATAGCAACACACCTCACAACAACAACAATGACATGCACAGCAACCATCACAACAACAACAGCCATAGCAGCAGTACTAGTAGCATCATCGTCCGTAACCCTTCAGTAACACATACCAAGGAGGAGCAGCTGGGGAGGCAGTCAACTCCTGATGGGGGCCTGGCAGTCACACTGCCAGAGGAGCTGACCAATGGGGGGGCTCCCCTAAACGGGCTTGGGGGGCTCATAGGGGTATATGTCATGTGGGGGTCATCTGCAGGCCGGCGTCGCAGCAACAAGATGGCGGATCGGTCTGTACGGAGGGAACCAGACTAGGGTCAGAGGAGGGGGAGGAGAGGACCAGAGCTCCAGACAAGGAGAGGAGCAGGCAGTCAGTCCTGGTGAGGAAGAGTCCTGGCTGGGGAGAGACTGGAGCCCCATCACCCCTGGAGCCTAGAGGACAGGAGAGACAGGCAGGAGGAGAGGAGAGGGAAGGAGAGAGAGCGAGGAACGAGCAAGGAGAGAGATCGAGGGAAAGTTTAGGAGAGGAGGGAAGAGAGAAAGCGAGGGAGAATTTACATGGAGACCAGTCTGGAGAGAGGGATGACAACCCAAAAGAGAAAAAGACTAACCTCCATGTGGAGAAAAGCGAGAGATGCCATGGAACAGAGGAGAAGAAGAAGAGTACCTCAGGAAAGAAGGAGCAGGAGTCAGAGAGAAGCCAGACTGTAGAAGGACAGGTGGACCAGGGAGAGGCCCTCAACATAGACACACCAGCCCATGCTGGGGTGAAAGGTGCTGGGCATGGAGCAACAGACCGGCCGGGTCCCCTGGAAGCCTCCTCTGAGCTGCAGAAAGAAGGGATCAGGCTGAAGATAAAGATCCCTCCCAACCAGAGGAGAGAGAACGTGCGAGAGCAGAAAGGGGAGGAGCAGGGAGATGGGAGGTCTCTGCGGAGATCGGCTCGGATCTGCAGGTAAGGTCCATGATAGAATCTCTTCCCATTTCTTTCATCACAATAACTGAGGTGACAATTTATCATGTAGAGCTGAATAATAGATACAATATTCTGATTTATTATCATGCTCTCACTCATCCCCGCCGTGCTGGCGGGCTCATGGGGCAGCAACAAAGGCTCTCCACTTCTTCTGACTGTCTTTGGCCATCTTCTCCAACTGTGCCCCAATTCTGCTGGTATTGTTGGAGCTGTCTCCATTGTGCTGTAATTTGATATTTTACTGATCAACCCTACCTACAGACCCAGCCCAAACAAGGTGGAGAGGCAAGACGCACCCCCAGGGGTGAGGGAGGAAGAAGAAGAGAAGACTGCTCAATGGCAAAAGAAGAGAGAAAACCCTGAGGGACAAAGCAGGACTGTAAAGGTAACTACTTTGTTTTAAAAGTTAATTTACTCATAAGTGATCTAAGAATACGGCTTTGTATGAATGTGGAAATGATCATAGCCAAGAAAATGTTGGTTATCAAGGTGATTGATTGTAAACGTGTGTTTTATGTGTGTGTGTGTCTATAGAGCAGACGAAGACATCGAGGCGCCCGCTGGTCAAATACTCGAGCGAAGCGGTGCAAACCGAATGAGGGAGGAGAGGAGGAGGGGAGAGGGGGTGGGGGAAGTGGTTGTGACTCAGATGACTCTAGCCAATCAGAGGAGACGCCTAATGAAGATCCCTGCAGCCACTGTGGACTCCCAAACCACCCTGAACTGGTGAGAAGTGTGTGTGTTTGGAGTACATTGTGTTTTTTGTTTCTTTACATCTTGGCAGCCAGAAACAGCATGTGTTTAAATGTTTCCCTTCTGCAGAGCACTATCTATTCTTGATTTCATGAGTTTATTTACACCAAACACCTGAATGTGTGCACAACCTGTGTGTTTCTCTGCTGCAGATCCTGCTGTGTGATTCATGTGATAGTGGTTACCACACCGCCTGTCTCAGACCCCCTCTCATGGTCATACCTGAGGGAGAATGGTTCTGCCCGCCCTGCCAACACGTAAGTGAGAGAGAGAGCGAGAGAGAGTGTGCACGTGCATGCATGTATTAACACTGTCCCTGGTCTCTGTAGAAGCTGCTGTGTGACAGACTAGAGGAGCAGCTGCAGAATTTGGATTGCGCTATGAAGAAAAGAGACAGAGCTGAGAGGAGGTCACACACACCACACACATATACACACACTCAATCTCACACGGTCTCACTCAAACACTGTCACACACACACTAAAATGGTTGTGTAATTCCTGTTTTTTCTCTGTAGGAGGGAGCGTCTGGTGTATGTGGGAATCAGTGTGGAGAACATCATTCCTGTAAGTACACACACAATTAGGAAAATTTTGTCAAGAAGGCCAAATGTGCATAAAATAAATGATCATAATCTGAATTTATGTGTTGTGTTTCTAGCAGGAAGGGGAGGAAGAGGAGAAACAGGCAAAAAAGAAAGATGCAAAAAATACCAAAAATCTGGGAAGGAGGTCTACCCGAACCCGGAAGTGTATCAGCTACAGGTGTGTGTGTGTGTGTGTGTGTGTGTGTGTGTGTGTGTGTGTGTGTGTAAATCAATTACACACACACACACACACACACACACAAAGCCACTAAATAAAATTGTTACTTGCCAAATTGACCGGGAGAAGAAAAAAAACATCCCATTGTCAAATTTAGTGGAATTCGTTGGTGGAACTACATTTGACCGTCATGCTTATTGGTCTAGGTTAATTTGGTGGAATTAAATTGGGGCGTGTGTATTTGTTAGTCATCACACATCTTATTTATCACATGCACAGAGCCTATTATGAGCAGAATATAACTTGTCAAACTCGTTGCTGGAGTGAAACATTTCATTCTAAATGCAATTGGGTGATAAACAGTTTTGATGGCCATGATTATAGAGCTATAATTATTTATTTTTCTCAACTGATAATTGAAGCTTGCCTCCCATTCGCCATTCCATTGCATAGGCTATGGTAGGCAGGCTATCAGCGCGTCACTAATTTGCAATGTGAGCTGGAGGCAGTATGCATTTTGAAAACATACTAAATTGTTAGAAACCTATGTGTTTTACTTCATATTATGAGGCATGTCTTACCTTGCTTCAAAGTAGCCTCGGCACAATCCCACCATAGAAACGTGGAAGGAATTATTTTAGAAATACTTCCTCATATGCCATTGAAACCAGCATTTCTCTTTTGTTCTATTGGTTTTTAGCGACCAATCCTAGTTGCATCTTTAGATTCCCCTTCATTCTAAGTTTCTAACAGAGATGTTTATCTCTGTCACATATGGAGCCGCTCGCATCAGGTGCATTGTATAGAATTGCATTTTGGCAAATGTTTGGACGTGTTATTAAGCACTGTTGGTAGACGACTTCATGGGTTACGCAACCAATGCATATGGATCTGGTCAATTTCTCAAATGGCCGGTAAATTAAAATCTTCCCTGTCACGTTGTCCCAATGATATTATAAATAAATGGTAAAAATATAATTTATATTGCTGCTCTTGGTTTTCACAAGATTGGAGCATGGCGTATGTAGCTTGTTGATGATACAGCCCGGGATCAAACCAGTGTCTGTAGTGACGCCTCTAGCACTGAGATGCAGTGCCTTAGACCGCTGCGCCACTCGGGATATGGAATTAAAATGTTGAAGGATAGGCTACCAAGGCCAAGAGGTAGGCTGCTACTTAATATTCCAAATGGAATTGTTGTCATTTGTAGGATGAGAGCACTTGCACTGCAGCCTCAGTTAGCCTAGCTAGCTAACGTTAGCTAGCTTAACTAGCTTCTTACAGGTTTGATGCAGTCAAGACAGGTACTAGGTAATCGTATTCGATGATAAATAACCTAGCTATGGCAGCTATATATGGCAAAGGTAAAGGGGATACCTAGACAGTTGCACAACTGAATGCATTCAACCAAAATGTGTCTTCTGCATTTCACCCAACCTCTCTGAATCAGAGAGGTGCGGGGTGCTGCCTTAATCAACGTCATCTGGGGAGCAGTTGCTGTTACTGGTTAACTGCCTTGCACAAGGGCAGAATGGAAGATTTTTCCATCTTGCCCACTCGGGGATTCGAACTATCGAGCTTTCGGTTACTGGCACAACGCTCTTAACCACTAGGCTACCCGCCGCCCATAGTCTACTATAGCGCGAGTCGGCTTGGTTGGTTGCTCCTTCCATCCCTTCTCCCTGTGTCACTCACAGTATTGCCTCTCCCGCGTCTGCTAGAGCGGCACCAAATGACTTTTCTGCTGCTTCCCTCACTCTGATCAGGACCAGGTCTGGATCCAACCAGGTCTATACGGAACGGGTCTAGTTGTCCTCGGGCCTGAACAGAACGGGTTTTTATATTTAAACATTTTATTTATGCATATTGGGTCCGGGTGGGAAAGCCCCAGGTCCATTTCGGAATGGGGTCCAACTTTTTGGACCCGTCAAGAAATCTAGTGTGAGCTACTCCAGGAAGTGATGTTGGAGGCTAGCTCAGTGCTGCCCCCTCTCATTGAGTAACTCAAGATGAAGGCCATCCGGGGTACTGCAGGCTGCAATTAGCAACTCAATTATTCTTCTAACTTCTTCTATGCACGATTTTAAAACATCTGGTGTATTAGAAGCAATTATTGGTACCATGATTGTCTTCCAAAAAAAATGTGTATGAAGATTGCCATTATTCCATTCAGTATTATGGGGGATCCTGTTTTCTACTAAGAATGCGTGCAGTACCGCGGTCGACCTTGAATTCCCGTGGCTTCCCCCTGCGTTGTCCGGCTCCACATGTTCCTAACGTAAACCCTGGTGTGTGTGTTCCAGGTTTGATGACTTTGATGACGCCATTGATGAAGCAATAGAGGAAGACGTCAGAGATGCTGATGGAGGTGAGAAATATAGAGGAGAGAGAAAGGGAATGAGTGTACACTGAGGACTGAATGGCTTTCAAATGGCACCGTATTCCCTATATCAGGGATCATCCACCAGATTCAGCCAAGGGCTGATTTTTCTCTTTTTTCTTGAGCGGATGGTCGGAGGGGGGGTCATCATTTCAAAACTTGCTTGCATTTGTATAAATTCATGGGGCAAAGGAAACTTGGGGGAACAAATAAAATCACCCATGGTGATGCCAGTTGGGGAGGGTAACCCTGCCCTATATAGTTGCACTACTTTTGACCAGAGCTCTAAGGGTCCTGGTCAATAGTAGTGCACTATGTGGGGAATATGGTGTCATTTTGGATGCATCCAAAATGAGGAACAAGATGCAAACGAGGTTTTAGATTAGAGGTCGACCGATTTATAATTTTTCAACGTCGATACAGATTATTGGAGGACCAAAAAAAGCCGATACCAATTAATTGGCTGATTTTTATTTATTTATTTGTAATAATGACAATTACAACAATACTGAATGAACACTTATTTTAACTTAATATAATACATCAATAAAATCAATTTGGCCTCAAATAAATAATGAAACATGTTCAATTTGGTTTAAATAATGCAAAAACAAAATGTTGGAGAAGAAAGTAAAAGTGCAATATGTTCCATGTAAGAAAGCTAACATTTAAATTCCTTGCTCAGAACATGAGAACATATGAAAGCTGGTGGTTCCTTTTAACATGAGTCTTCAATATTCCCAGGTAATAAGTTTTAGGTTGTAGTTATTATAGGAAATATAGGACTATTTCTCTCTACCATTTGGATTTCATATACCTTTGACTATTGGATGTTCTTATAGGCACTTTAGTATTGCCAGTGTAACAATATAGCTTCCGTCCCTCTCCTCGCCCTACCTGGGCTCGAACCAGGAACACATCGACAACAGCCACCCTCGAAGCAGCGTTACCCATGCAGAGCAAGGGGAATAACTACTCCAAGTCTCCGAGCGAGTGACGTTTGAAACGCTATTAACGCGCACCCTGCTAACTAGCTAGTCATTTCACATCGGTTACACCAGCCTACTCTCGGGAGATGATAGGCTTGAAGTCATAAACAGCTTAATGCTTGAAGCACAACGAAGAGCTGCTGGCAAAACGCACGAAAGTGCTGTTTGAATGAATGCTTACGAGCCTGCTGGTGCCTACCACTGCTCAGTCAGACTGCTATATCAAATAGACTTAATTATAACATAATAACACACAAATACGAGCCTTAGGTCATTAATATGGTCGAATCTGGAAACTATCATCTCGAAAACAAGACGTTTAGTCTTTCAGTGAAATAGGGAACCGTTCCGTATTTTATCTAACGGGTGGCATCCATAAGTCGAAATATTCCTGTTACATTACACAACCTTCAATGTTATGTCATAATTACCTAATATTCTGGCAAATTAGGCAGCCCAAACTGTTGCATATACCCAGACTCTGCATGCAATGAACGCAAGAGAAGTGACACAATTTCACCTGGGTAATATTGCTTGCTAACCTGGATTTCTTTTAGCTAAATATGCAAGTAAAAAAATATATACTTCTGTGTATTGATTTTAAGAAAGGCATTGATGTTTATTGTTAGGTACACATTGGAGCAAGGACAGTCCTTTTTCGCAAATACGCACCGCATCGATTATATGCAACACGCTAGATAAACTAGTAATATCATCAACCATGTGTAGTTAACTAGTGAGTTATGATTGATTGTTTTTTATAAGAGCATTAAACTTATATCTAGCAACTTACCTTGGAATACTGCATTTGCGTAGCAGGCAGGCTCCTCGTGGAGTGCAATGAGAGCGAGGCAGGTCGTTAGAGCGTTGGACTAGTAACTGAAAGGTTGCAAGATTGAATCCCCTTGCTGACAAGGTAAAAATCTGTCGTTCTGCCGCTGAACAAGGCAGTTAACCCACCGTTCCTAGGCCGTCATTGAAAATAAGAATATGTTCTTAACTGACTTGCCTAGTTAAATAAAGATTAAATAAAGGTGTAAAAAAAAAATATCGCCCAAATCGGTGTCCAAAAATACCGATTTCCGATTATGAAAACTTGAAATTGGCAATTCGGTTAATCTGGCGACCTATAGTTTAAATGACAGAATAGTGGCCTGCCTGTGTTCCTGTTGTTGTGTGTAACCCTGTGGTCCTGTGTGTAGGAGTGGGGCGGGATAAGGACATGGCCACCATGTCGGAGGAGGGGAAGGAGAAACGAGGACCAACCACAGCTCAGGCCCCTCCCACCAGGAGCAGGAAGAGGCGGAGACTTAACGACCTGGAGAGTGACAGCACGGCTGCAGAGAGTGAGGAGGAGTTTCAGCTCAGCGCCAGGTGCGTTTGTCCCTGACTGGCCTTAAGTCAGTCCTAGTAATTCCGTGAATATGTGTGTGTGTGGGTGCTACGCATTGGAGCTACCCCCCCCCCCCCCCATAGTCATTTTTTGTTTGAACACTAAATGCAAACTTTTAACTTGTGTCTGTAGTACGGAGGAGGAGTTTGTAGCGTCAGGTGATGAGGAAGCAGCCAGTGATGTGGACAGCTTTGCCAGTGACCCGGGCTTCGTAAGCCAGTCTACACGGGCACAGAGACGGGCACCTAAACAGAGAACCACCAGGACCTCAGCAAAGTGCAAGAAACACCCTCGCAGACGGAGGAGAGGATGGGGGGAGGAGGAGAGTGAAGATGAGGAGGAAGAGATAGGTGAGTAAGGCTTGGAATATGAGTTGGGAAAAGATGACACACACGCACAAATCCAGGTTTGGTGCTGGAGGTTAAAGAACATGTTCAGTTGAAAGTCAAATAAAACTCTTTGTCTCTCTGCAGAGACCAGTGATTTGAGTGACAGCGATGAGGACAGGAAGAGGTGTGGTTTAAGGCGGGGCCGGAAGCGGGAGGTGAACTACCGCGAGACGTCGGAATCTGAGGGTTCCCAGGCAACCACTAATAAGGACAAGACCAAATCCGGCCGTCGTCTCTCCAGCTCAAACAGCGATGGTCAGTTACTATGGTTACCATCCCTGCCCCAAATTAGGGAGGTCCATGTGGAACTTGACAGACTGTCATTTAGTGAATGTAAACAATTCATAACCAACCCGCATTCAGACACTAGCGGCAAAAAAACGCTTCTGCAAGTGAAAGCGTGCCGATAATGTTCCACCCCTCCCCCTCCTAAATTTAAACCAATCTAAACCGACCACTGTCCCTAAACCAACATTTTCTGGTTGGCTGGATGAAGCGGAAAACACGTCACCAGATGCAGAGAAAATAGAGCCGTTTTAAATTTTTCACCACTTCCACGGCAACTTTGGCCATCGATTCCATTGCGCCGGGCAAAGGAACGTTTTTGCCGCTAGTGTCTGAATGGGGGGTTAACTCCTGCCGGTGTCTGAATCCGCCGCTCGCTCCCTCTATTTCAGAATCCTCCCATTCGAGAGAGTCTGAGGAGGAAGAAAAGAGGGGAAAGAGGTGGAGAGAAGAGGTGGAGGAGACTAGAACAAGGGGAAAGAAGAGGGGAGGAGAGAAGATGGGCAGAGGGAAGCGGAGAGAGGTGTTGATAGAACAGCGGAGGAAACATCTAGCCCTGCTGAAGAAATGCAGACCCTCCACTAAAGATAATGAGGATGATAATGGGGAATCGGAGTCGTCATCCGAGGAAGATCGTCCTATCCGCAAACGACTGAACCGCATCGACTCTGATGAAGAGGGAAAAAATAAGGAGGCGGATGAAGAGAAGAAGCTGAGAAAGACGTTGTCAAAAGACGAGGAATCAAACAGCCCTAACAGACAGCAGGCCTCTAGAGGCTCAATGAAGCCTGGGGCTGAGAGTGCAGCCTTACCCAGGGACAGAGCAGCCAGAGCTGGACAGAACAGGTCTAACAGCCCCCCACCTCCTGACCAGTTAGACGCATGATGACATACAGACTTACTTTTAGTTATTTTTTTTACACTTTCTTGCCTTTCACCAATGACGTTTCTCATTACCTCATCATCATCCCTCCTTCCGTTTCTCCTTCCCCTCCTCTCTAAACAGGATGAGTAACTACTGGACCAAATGCACTAGCACCATCCAACACGCAGACACACAACACAATACACAGCCAGAGGGTGAAGGACTGTCCTGACCTCCACCAGACAGACACCCGCCTTAGCTGTTCTGGACTGTACATAGATGCTCTCTCTGCTCGGCTGCTGATCCTGTAAAATGCTAGATGTTCCCTTCTCTCTTCTGTCTCCTTGTAAAATAGTGTTCTATATTCCATGAAGGAGAGAGTGAATGGACTGGAGTGTTTAATAATCCCAAAAAAAGAGAGTTGGATGTTTTAAACCAATGGAAGAGCTGCTCCTGTTCTGCTGTTAACCAGGAAGATAACGACTAGAAAGAGATTCATACAGGCTGATTCATCTCAAATGGCACTTTGCAGATTTGACCACAGTTACAACTACAGTTCTGGATACAGTTGTAGTTATAGCTACAGTACACTGGGGGCTAGCAGATGGACACTGACAAACCTAGCTATGTTCAGTAAATCAATTCACTGTTGGTTGTTATGTGTTAGTTGAAGTGTACCTCCTCTCACTCAGTGAGGACTGAATAATTCCTCCACAATAGTCTACAACTCTTCAGTTCAGTCAAAACATTCTACATCCTACTACTATTTGAGAGGATGGGGTCATACTCATTAGTCAGAAAAAGGACTGAAACAGGGAGACCTACCTGAACTTGCTAAATGTTTTGCTGCTGTGTGCCCTAATGAATATGGCCCCAGGTGTGAATGCTGTATCTGGCCCTCAGTCCACTGTCTGTTTTTATCATTAGAGTTCTATCTGAACTGCTTGTAGATTCTATCATTCTAGCTCACTGTTCTTATGTTGGTTTCTCCCCCAAAATCTAAAATCTTTTGAGATGTTCAGTCTGAAAAACAAATCACCCAGTTTTTCATCCAGTGTATGTACAGTATGTTTATAGTTGGTGCTGTAACATAGGTGTTTTATAAGTTATTAAAAACCAATATTCAAGCATCTCACAAATGCACTTTTTGTCTGCTTTTGAAATATTTTACTATACAAAGATTGACTACATAGTGGACCCATGCAATGGGATGACATGCTCATTGACTGACACAATTGGTATGTTTTTGTTTGCTGTTATACCAATATAACCACAATCAGTGAGTACTTCCTATGGCAGGGTGCCACGACTGGCGGTCCGCGGGCCAGTGATTTAATTTGGCCCCCAAATCAGTGCCAAGTGACTTTCTTTTGGAAATCAGTTCCCAAGTATTGCCATGCATAATATACATGTGATCTTAAACAAATGTAAGCTAGGTTTGAAATTGTTTTAGTCATCTCCGTTTGGGCTTCTTGCAGTCTACAAATGATTTGTAATTATGTTCTAGTTGATGATCCCTGTCCTACAGTATTGATTTTTATGTTAAGCTTTTTAAACATTTTAATGATAATGCCGTATCAGATAAAAACTAGTGTGTGTATGTATAGGCTATCAGATGTCCATGAAACCTGCTGCCATCTCCTTGGCTCAATGGTAGTCTTTGTATGCGCCCCAAAATGGCAGCCTATTCCCGATAGAAGGGCTCAAGTAAAAAGTAGTGCACTATATAGGAAATAGAAGTGCCTTCATCTTCCTGGTTTAAGATCTCAGGTGTTGAACATGCAGCTTTCTTCTGTGTCCAGATCTACAGTGTTCCTGTGGAGGAGTGGTTGTCTCTGGTCTGGCAGGACTATGTTGCTGTTACCATGGCCATAGGTAGCGGTACTGTGAGGTACCTGGGTTCTATACTTTGAACTGGTACATATTTGACTTAACGGCCTGTCCACCTAGTGCAGTTTGCTAAATGTAGAATAAGAATGTGCAAACGTGTTAGTAAACCAAATAGTATGGTTTAAACGTTGGACAAATGAACCAAAGGTTGAGAAATGGTATGGAGCCCATGGTAAATAGCCTGCATAGTAATAAAGAGCTAGCCTACTATTGTGGTCACTCCACCAATGTATACTACTCATGGCAGACAACATACAGTACCTCCAATTTGAGCCTTTTCGCAATGGCCCCAGATTTCCTTGTGCTATTTAAGTTCTTATCAAACGTTCCACTCCCTGTACTCCATGTCATGTGCCAAAATGTTTGGCAATGGCAAGGAGTGAAACGTTAGATACGAGACCAATACTCAGACTAGCGACTATCCAGGCTTTACGGCGGGTCTTATCTTAAGGAATAAATACAAGTTTTGCTCTGTTACTTGTCAGTTGGTACATACGATCGTACAGCAGCTTGTTTGCATTGTTATTGCCAAACGTCAAAGCGAGGAACATGTTGCTTTTTTACTTTTCGCGCGGCAAGTAGGAAGAGGAAAATCATCACTTCCTCGTATAACCCCCAACCTGTAGTTGGCGGTAATGTTTTATTGCGGTTGATGTTCCTTCTCCTTCTCTAATATATCTGCCTCTACTCTTTGTAGTCACTAGTTACCACAGCCACAAAGTTATAAACCTCGCATTTTTCTACAATTTATCTTCAAATTTGATTTGAAACGTTACCATTATATATAACCCTGAGCTATAATACAGGATCCAAACTTTAAATTAAGACCCAAAAGCACATTTTCGATGTTTTTTAATTTCAGAGCCATGTTTAACTTTGTGGCTGTGGTAACTAGTGGAAACCTATGTTCTTGGCGGGGATACGGACTGAGGTACAATAAGAACGGTAACATTAGCTGCTAGCTAGCAGGGAAAGCAGCGTGGGGGAGCTGGTAAATACTACAAAGCGAGCTAGTGCCACTAACGTTTCTGGGGAATGTATACTGAATGCATATTCTAACTAACGTTAACTCTTCAGGCTATCGATAGCTAGTTGACAAGCTATATCGTCTTCCCTGCACAAACGTCTAGATATCCGTTTATGTCCAGCAGCGTTAACTAGACATCTTTGGGAAACGAAATAGCCAACCAGTTCACAGAAGCGCAGTGTTGTTGACAGCTCCGGACCGACCCAAACGAGTGTTTTCTCTGGCCGTCATCTCCATCAGTCTTTGAGGATGGTTCTGCTAAGGAGTGTCCCCGCACCCAGCGAGGGAGTCCGGCATGAACAAGCCGAGACCACGGCGGTGTTGGACGGGAAGGGCCTCGGCGCAGGAACGCTTTACGTTGCTGAAACGTATGCGATGCTATTGTGGATAATTAGCTAAGTTAGCTAGTATGCTAGCTAAGTTAGCTAGCATTGTTAGTATGCTAGCTAATTTATTTAAAGTCCTAAAATCAGGAAGTTTCAAGACTTACATTTGTCTTATGTGTTTTTCCTTTGAAAGTATTAACGTGAGCACCATGAACTTGCATTTTTTTCCTCACATCTCCTTGGCTCACACCCTCCCTCCTTGTCTCCTTCTCAAAGCACATTGGCGGGGAAGATATGAGGTTCCTCTGTTTTGAGGAGGCAATGAGGGGAGACGTGATGAATCAAGGAAATACAATGAGTTTTCACCTTGTGACTAGTTGTCAAAATGTTGCTTTCCTGTGTTTTCCAGGCGATTGTCGTGGTTTGACGGTTCAGGGATGGGCTTCTCTCTAGAGTACCCCACTATCAGCCTGCACGCCATCTCACGAGACCTCAGCACCTACCCACAGGAACATCTATACGTCATGGTCAACGCCAAACTCAACGGTGAGACACACCTGTCCATCATGGTAAATATCAAACTCCGTGTAACCAAACTTGTGAACAAGTAAGAAGTTCTAAGTGTGTGTCTGTGTTCCCCAGATGAGAACGAAGCAGAGATGCAGGAGAATGCCCATGATCAAGAAGATGAGGATAACAGTAGTGAGGAAGATGATTCTGAGGGGATCACGGAGATCCGCTTTGTCCCTAGAGACAAGGCAGCATGTAAGTCAGAGGGGAGAGGGATGGCTAGTAGGGCAGGGCTAAATTAAAGTAAATGCATCTTTATTAAGCAGGTCACATATAAAAACAGTTTCCATATATAATACAACAAGTGCTGTACAGTAGTCAATAACAAGTTCAAACATCTCACTACACACATGCATTACGGATGTCGAAAGCGCTTGGCTCTTGCATTCTTTGACATTGTAGTTTGTAAAAACCATGCAAGCTAGCATTAGAACACAGATTTCCCTAACTTGTGTATGTCTCCAGTGGAGTCAATGTTTTCAGCGATGTGTGAGTGTCAGGCCCTGCACCCAGACCCAGATGATGAAGACTCCGACGGGGACTTTGACGGAGATGAGTACGATGTGGAAGAAGCGGGTGTGTAACACACACTCATTTATACAAGCACACGCAAACAGTTCTACAAACAGTACACTCACGCTTTTACATACAGTTTACAATCTCACATAGATGGAGTAATAAAGAAGATAATACTAACATTGTATCTCCACCTTCTTTCTCCCTTCAACGGAAAAGAGGCAGGTATGAAGCCTAACAACTATGCACTCACCCTATCAGCTGCTGCTACTACTACACACACAGGTACACACACCACTCACAGGTGTTATTCTCTCTCTTTGTCCTCCAGAGCATGGTCAGGGTGATATCCCGTCGTTCTGTACATATGAGGAGGGTGTGTCGGGTCTGACGGCTGAAGGCCAGGCTACTCTTCAGAGACTGGAGGGCATGTTAGCTCAGTCTGTTGCTAACACCTTTCACATGGCTGGGGTCCGCACTGATGATGCCAATGGAGAGTTTGACGGTGGGTCACACAATTATCGTACAAGGATAGGTCACACAAATACTCAAACACAGGATATGAGGGTAGGTCACACACTGAAACAGTATTATTATTTTTTCATCCCTGGTTAACATTTCAGCATGAGAATATAAATAATACACAGCGGAGGTTCTTGGCTTTGCTTGTTAGTGGTGTATTGTAACAACCACCAGATGGCGCCAGATGATAGTAACAATGATCCCACTCGACATAGTCGCTACATAACAGCAAATGCCTTACAAACAGAATGTAGCTTATTACAATATAAGATGCATACAAAAACACAAGTTCAAAGGACTGGTGTTAAAAAAACATTACGAGGCTAGCTCCTTGGGCGCATGTCTGTCATAAGCAGGAACTTAGCCATGGAGTTCTCTAAAAGTAAAAATAAGAGCATTGAAGTCAGCCTGATTCTGGTAATTGGTCCTTCTCCTCTTGAGCACCGGATGGTTCTCCAACTTTTCTGCCTGCCACTGACTTATCTCCCATCACTACAAAAGAGTGAAAAAAACACAAAATTTCTGTGCCTAAATGTACCTCTGAGAAGGAGTCATTTTTCAACCTAAAGATGCCATTCTAACATGAACCTAAACAATAGATTCAAATGTATTCTACAACACACCTGAAATATAGCACAACACATAACCAGGCACCCCAGTCTTCTCATTTAACTTGGTGGGGCTCCTTGGGCATGGTGAGGTGAAAAAAAACCTGCCTAAATATATGATGGTTGAGGTGCACTTACTTTGAATTGGCTTTTCCCCAGTCTTCTCTTCTCCCTCTTCCAGCACCTTTTCTCGCACTCCTTCCATTTCTTTATTACTTTCTCGTATCATATTTTCCCTCTGCTAGAATCTCTTTCTTCTTTCGTACCATCTCTTCCTTATTTATGCAAATCTATTTAACTTCTTTCACTTCTATTTTTTTCTGTCTCGTGCCATCTTTCTCTCCCTCTCATAGCATCTTTTCTCCCCGTATCTCTCCTATTTGGTAGTATATTTTTGATCTCCTTAATAGCTCCTTCACCTTGTCTCTTTCTCCATGTTGATAACATGGTACCTGTTTCAATTTCCCTGCAACACATCAAATTCCAAACCTGTGTATTTATTCCAACATACAACACAAAATTATATAAATAATCATCTGTTTCATAATATTTCATTTGTTACCGGTAGTTAAACTGATGGAAGTATGATTGCATTAAAAGTTAAAAAGGTATGATTTTTGAACCATTTCTAATGTCAGGTTGTGTTGCAATCTGCTGTAACGTCACCTAGATTACGTTGCAAATATCTGAGAGCTGTAACTCTGTATGTCAGAGATTAGCAACAAGCCCTAAATACTCACCGGTCTCTGCAATCTTCCACCAATAATATACTGGAGATATAAGGTACTGTCTGTTGAAGTTATAACTCAGTATAGTGTAAATATCTACAGTTGAAGTCGGAAGTTTACATTCACCTTAACTTCTCTGGGATTAGTGGGATGCTAGCGTCCCACCTCGACAACAGCAAGTGAAATTGCAGGGCGCCAAATTCAAACAACAGAAATCTCATAATTAAAATTCCTCTTAGAATTAACTAAATAGATTTAAACTCAGTTTTTCACAATTCCTGACATTTAATCTTAGTAAAATTTCCTGTCTTAGGTCAGTTAAGATCACCACTTTATTTAAGAATGTGAAATGTCAGAATAATAGATTTATTTCAGCTTTTATTTCTTTCATCACATTCCCAGTGGGTTAGACGTTTACATACACTCAATTAGTATTTGGTAGCATTGCCTTTAAATCGTTTAACTTGTTTTAGGTAGCCTTCCCACAATAAGGTGGGTGAATTTTGGCCCATTCCTCCCGCACACGCTTTTCTGCTTACAAATTTTCTATAAGATTGAGGTCAGGGCTTTGATGGCCACTCTAATACCTTGACTTTGTTGTCCTTAAGCCATTTTGCCACAACCTTGGAAGTATGATTGGGGTCATTGTCCATTTGGAAGACCCATTTGCGACCAAGCTTTAACTTCCTGATTGATGTCTTGAGATATTGCTTCAATATATCCAAATAATTGTCCTTGCTCATGATGCCATCTATTTTGTGAAGTGTACCAGTCCCTCCTGCAGCAAAGCACCCCCACAACATGATGCTGCCACACCCGTGCTTCACGGTTGGGACTGTGTACTTCGACTTGCAAGCCTCCCCCTTTTTCCTCCAAACATAACAATGGTCATTATGGCCAAACAGTTCTATTTTTATTTAATCAGACCAGAGGACATTTCTCCAAAAAGTACGATCTTTGTCCCCATGTTTAGTCGCAAACCGTAGTGTGGCTTTTTTATGGCCGTTTTGGAGCAGTGGCTTCTTCCTTGCTGAGCGGTCTTTCAGGTTATGTCGATATAGGACTTTGTTTTACTGTGGAAATAGATACTTTTGTACCTGTTTCCTCCAGCATCTTCACATGGTTGTTTGCTGTTGTTCTGGGATTGATTTGCATTTTTTTGCACAAAGTACATTCATCTCTAGGAGACAGAACACGTCTCTTTCCTGAGCAGTGTGACATCTGCATGGTCCCATTGTGTTTATACCTGCGTACTATTGTTTGTACAGATGAATGTAGTAACTTCAGGTGTTTGGAAATGGCTCCCAAGGATGAACCAGGCTTGTGAAGGTCTACAATTATTTTCTGAGGTCTAGGTCTTGGCTGATTTCTTTTGATTTTCCCATGATGTCAAGCAAAGAGGCACTGAGTTTGAAGGTAGGCCTTGAAATACATCCACAGGTACACCTCCAATTGACTCAAGTGATGTCAATTAGCCTTTCAGAAGCTTCTAAAGCCATTACATAATTTTCTGGAATTTTCCAAGCTGTTTAAAGACACAGTTAACCCTGTGTATGTAAACCTTTGACCCACTGGAATTGTGATACAGTGAAATAATCTGTCTGTAAACAGTTGTTGGAAAAATGTGTTGTCATGCACATAGTATATGTCCTAACCGACTTGCCAAAACTATAGTTTGTAAACAAGACATTTGTGGAGTGGTTGAAAACGAGTGTTAATGACTCCAATCTAGGTGTATGTAAACTTCTGACTTCAACTGTACCTATAACTTAGCGTAGTAAGTTTATATAACTCAGTATAACAGTGCATTCGGAAAGTATTCCTACCCCTTGACTTTTTACACATTTTGTTACGTTAGAGCCATATTCTAAAATGTATTAAATAAAAAAAATAATCACACACTTCCCCATAATGACAAAGCAAAAACAGGTTTTTATAAATGTTTGCAGAGTCTTAAAAAATAAATTAAAATTAAAAGGTTTCAGACCCTTGAGCTCAGGTGCATCCTGTTTCCATTGGTCATTCTTGATGTTCTACAACTCAATTGGAGTCTACCTGTGGTAAATTCAATTGATTGCACATGATTTGGACCTGTCAATATAAGGTACTCCAGTTGACCGTGCATATCAGAGCAATAACCAAGTTATGAGGTCGAAGAAATTGCCTGTAGAGCTGGCTGCCTGGCCAAACTGAGCAATTAGGGGAGAAGGGCCTTGGTCAGGGAGGTGACCAAGATCCCGATTGGCACTCTTGATAGAGCTCCAGAGATCCTCTGTGGAGATAGGAGAACCTTCCAGAAGGACAACCATCTCTGCAGCACTCCACCAATCAGGCCTTTATGGTAGAGTGGTCAGGTGGAAGCCACTCCTCGGTAAAAGGCACATGACAACACGCACCTAAAGGACTCTCAGACCATGAGAAACAAGATTCTCTGGTCTGATGAAACCAAGATATGACGCTTGGCAATCAGTTCCGTCTGGAGGAAAGCTGGCACCATACCTACGGTAAAGCTTGTTGATGTTTTTCAGGGACTGGGAGACTAGTCAAGATCGTGGGAAAGATGAACGGAGTGAAGTACAGAGAGATCCTTGATGAAAACCTGATTTAGGGTGCTCCGGACATCCAACTGGGGTGAAGATTCACCGTCCAGTAGTACAATGACCCTAAGCACAAGGCCAAGACAATGTGGCTTCAAGTCCCAGCCAGAGCCCGGGCTTGAACCTGATAGAACATCTCTGGAGAGAACTGAAAATAGCTGTGCAGCGACGCTCCCCATCCAACCTGACAGAACTTGAGGGGGGGGGTCTGCAGAAAAGAATGGGAGAAACTCCCCAAATACAGATGTGCCAAGCTTGTAGGGTCATACCCAAGAAGAATCAAGTCTGTAATCGCTGCCAAAGGTGCTTCAAAAAGCACCAAGTAAAGGGATGGAGTACTTATGTAAATGTGAAATTTAATTTAAAAAATGATTGTGGGGGGGGGGGGATCTTTGTAAAAGTGTCTGAACCTGTTTTTGCTTTGTCATTGTGTGTAGGTTGATGGGAGGGGGTTCAGAGCCTCTTCCTTGAAAAATAACTGATTGACCAGCATGTATGAAGTACTAAGTATAGCCCAAACCTGTTATAGACACATGAGCATGAAGACAGCGGTATGTGTTTAATGATAATCAGTATATTGGCTTGTGGGTCTGCTTTGTCTATTCTAGTCATTCTATTTCTTTGTCTGTCTTTGCAGATGGGATGGAGGTGGATGCAGGGTCGACGATGGCCGGACAGTTTGAAGATGCAGACGCAGACCACTAGTAATAACGTATCATAATACTACTATGTTGTAATTATCAGTACATTTGTGATGTTTTGTGTTATCACCTTGTAATCCACATCCTGCTGCCAACCTTATGGACCTGCTTACCATACTGTTGTTAAGTCTCTCACTCTCTCCCCCACTCCTTCTCCCAGATGGAACTCAACTCTACTGCCAGTCAAAGCACTTGTGGGATAGGAGGAGAATACGGTCTCTCCACTTCCTGATTTTCTGTTCATCTCAACATACACAGATTCTTCTCTTGTGTTTTGTACCTGGAGACCAGTTGTACTGAGATTTCCCCAACAGGGAACAGTGTTGCCTTTGTATGAAATCTCTCCATTAAACACGTGTTTTTGTATAAAGAACGAGGTGTTTCTTCTGTGCACATTCTAGAGGAGAAATGTAGGAGCTCCACTAGTGCATCTGGAACTTTAATTTAGGTGAAATATGTTTCATGTCTTTGTTTATTAAAAAGAGGAGCGTGTGCTGAAATGGCTTTGGGCCAAAGTCAAAGCGGTACATGGGCACCAGAGGCAGCAGTCTAGACCGCCAGACCAGTCTGACTTTAAACTTATTTGTAATAAAATTGGGTAGTGCATCATCAGTTCCTCTTGTTATGCTAGTCATTACATACCTTAGAGAGCTATTTATAACTTGTCAGAAATGTCCAGATCAATGAGCCTACAGCTCATGCTTTCTTTTTTTGTCTTTTTTACATTTTAAAGTTCTAGTTCTGTTTTTGCCTGTAAATATTGTGGTCATTTTTGTGGAAAAGTTTGGGAGTCCCTGCACTACCCTTGGCCACAGAAACCAAGGTTTCTTATTTGCTTTGCTTTGCTTTTAGGCAGTATGAGCAGAGCGAGAGCCACTTTTAAACTATTGTTCTTGGGTGAGGTGTTGTGTCAATCTTGAAAATTGAACCAGAGCGCAATTTTAACACTGAGCAACGCAAGCCTCTCACAGAGCACTTACAAATACACCACCACAAAATTTGTGGATTTGGCTATTCGAGCCACACTCGTTGCTGATGTGTATAACGAGCACACAGTCATGCACTCTCTCTCTCTATAAGCAAGGCTAAGATCACCATGTGCAATGCCAAGCGTCGGCTGGAGTGGTACAAAGCTCCCCGCCATTGGACATTGGACCAGTGCAAACGGATTCTCTGGAATGATGAATCACACTTCACCATCTGGCAGTACGATGGACAAATCTGGGTTTGGCGGATGCCAGGAGAACACTACCTGCCCGACTGCATAGTGCCAACTGTAAAGTTTGGAGGAGGAATAATCGTTGGGCTGTTCTTCATGGTTAGGGCTAGGCCCCTTAGTTCCAGTGAAGGGACATTTTACGTTACATTCTAGATGATTCTGTGCTTCCAACTTTGTGGCAACAGTTTGGGGAAGGCCCTTTCCTGTTTCAGCATGACAATGACCTCGTGCACAAAGCGAGATCCATACAGAAATGGTTTGTCGAGATCAGTGTGGAGGAACTTGACTGGCCTGCGCAGAGCCCTGACCTCAACCCCATCGAACACCTTTGTGATGAATTGGAATGCAGACTGAGAGCCAGGCCTAATCATCCAACATTAGTGTCTGAACTCATATGCTGTTGTGGCTGAATGGAAGCAAGTCCCCACAGCAATGTTCAAAGTGTGTGGACTGCAAAGGAGCAACTTAGGATGGTTGGCCATTGGCATATCTATTGCAGAACTGTACATAAATTACTATCTCAAAGCGTTATAGAGATGCTATTAACACTAACTACAGAAATCAACGTTTTACATCAATGCTACACAAATACAGAGGATGCTGCTGAGGGGAGGATGGCTCATAAAAATGTCTGGAATAGAGAATGAAATGGTATCAAATATGTTCCACCTCAATTTTTAAGTGCCACCACTGCACAAATCATATTTGGTTAAAAAACATCAATGTTACAGTCTTTTTTGTTTGAATGTGCTTAGTTTTAAAGAGGTTGCTACGCATCAGGGTCTTCGGTTCGTAGGGATGGATGGTGAGTCCAAGGCAATAGATACCAATCATACCGAAACGTGGAGGAACTACCTGAACTCGTCCAATAAGAAATTGTTTTGTCGTTAAATGTTTTTTGTTGCAAAATGGTTTCGCTGCATTGTGCACTAATGAATCTGAGGACGGGACAGTAGGGAGAAGCTCTACCAGACATAATCTGATCAAACAACAGGACATAACACATCATGCCTACACGAGAGAGAGAAAAAGGCTTGGAAGAAGAGAGCTAGATGAGGCAGAACACGAGTGTAGGGAAGAGGCATAAAAAGGGAAGAGGAGAAAGAATTGGAGGAGGGACAAGGAAAGAGAATAGGTAGAAAAGGAGGGAAGAAGAGAGTGGGAGTAATGTCAGGTAAATATTTTTTTTAAAAGGGACCCCATAGTTCACCTCTGTGTGTGTGGCGTGTGCCCGGTACCTCTGGTCCATAGTGTGTGTGTGTGTGAAGGAGGTCTGCATGGCAAAGGTGCCACGGCTGCAGCAGTGACCAGAGGGCTATAACGTGGCTATAATATTGCTGCTATAACGTGGCCAGGCTGGTGTGTGTGTCTGTTTGGATGGGGCTGATGCATTGTAAGCTCTGGAGTGTGTGTCTGTTTTCTTATGGCTGCAGCAGGCTACCATGTGTTTGTGTGTATGTTTGTGCGTGGGTGTGTGTATATGTTTGTGCATGGGTGTGTGTATATGTTTGTGTGTGCGTGTGTATATGTTTGTGCGTGCGTGTGTGTGGGATCAGAGATAGTAGCTGATGATGAGCTTGAGCTCATATGGTGTGGAAGTGGCTGCCTCTCCTCTCTCTCTTACTCTCCTCTATGTCTCTCCATACACTGCGCTGCTACCCCCATGCCTATTGCTGCTATAACGTGGCCAAGCTGTGAGGTGTGATCCCCCCACCCACCACCAGAGAGCACAGTATTTATACAGATTAAATGATGTCATACCATATACTGCATGGTTTTGTGGGCAAGTCCCAAATGTCACGCTATTCCCTAGATCCCTATATAGTGCACTTATTTTGTCCAGAGCGATATGGGCCTTGGTTAAAACTAGCACACCACAAAGAGAATAGAGTGGCATTTGAGACAGGCCTATGTATATGCCCATCACTCTCACCCAATTACATACACTTTTCTCTCCTCCTTTCCTTATATCCTCTCCTTCAGCAGATTCAGTGATGATGATAAATGATAATGATACATCTCAATTAGGCTAATGTAAAATCCAGCCCAGTGATTGACCTCTGCACCTGTCAAGTCTGTATCCTACAGATGAATAAAGTGGGCACAAGGAGAGAAGGACACAAGGAGAGGACACAAGAGTAGGAAGCGATATAAATACATAATTGAGATGCAGCCGCGAAATGTAATCGGGGAAACTCATGGTGAAACCCACATCACCTCCCAGTGAAACAGACGGCCAAACAGACCAATAAGCATACGACTGAGCTTCAGCCTGACCACTGGCGCACTAGAAACGAGTGTAGTGGGCTGGCGTTGCTATGTAGCAGGGTGGTGTGTGTCTAACAATAGCCAGGGATTGGCAGAGCCTGGGCAGAGCGATAGAAGAAGGGTTTGTCAAATTGGGCAGAATAGAAAAATCTGAAGCTACTTTGGCGAATGCATGTGTGTCAGTGCAGGCAAAGAGAACGGAGCAGGAATTTTTCAAAAGACACGGCGATAGGTGAGTTTCTCCTATTCATTTATCCACAGACAGAACCGGGCATGACATTATTTTCAGTTTACCTTCCTTTACTGGTACATTACAGGACTGTTACCGCCGAACAGACAGGAGGAGCGTGCTCACGGCGCTACAGTAACGGCAAGGGACCAGACATACATACAGTAGTGGTTGGACGTTGGGGCCGCAACGCCGATTTATTGGTTCACTGATTTTTGTCCCTGGGAGAAGGGAACAGGGTGTTATGACGGTACTTTATGCAGCCCTCGGTGTGTTGTGGTGGAGCTCCAGACATTATTAGAGAGAGAGAGAGAGAGAGAGAGAGAGAGAGTGTGTGTGTGTGTGTGTGTGTGTGTGTGTGTGTGTGTGTGTGTGTGTGTGTGTGTGTGTGTGTGGAGACCAGTTGTCTGTCGCTTCAGGGTCAACCGGTATGAATGAAAAATGTGGGAATATACAGTTATCATTTGAATGAAATAAACTCTGTGTTGGTCGCCTGAATGAATGAAAGTTGGCACAAAATGTCATGGATAAAATGCAATGATCTCATGTACAATCTAGGCTAGACATTAAAAAGTAAACACCTTTTAATACATACATTTTCATTTATTTAATGTCTTTAGGAGAAAGATGTGATATGAATCATTATGCGACATAGAGGGGGGTTCATTGTGATCCTTCGGGTTGTCCCTATCCCATTGAAGTTGACATTTTAAAATAGGGCAAGGTAGGGGTTAAGATTAGGGACATCCCAAGGATAGCACTAACTGGGGGGTGAGAGAGACATATATTTTTTATTTTATTTGACTAGGCAAGTCAGTTAATAACAAATTCTTACTTACAGTGACGGCCTAGGAACAGTAGGTTAACTGCCTTGTTCAGAGGCAGAACAACAGATGTTTACCGTGTCATCTCGGGGATTCGAACCAGCAACCATTTGGTTACTGGCCCAACGCTCTAATCACTAGGCTACCTGCCGCCCCAAAATATACATATATACGTACGTACACACGTACACACATACATACATGCATATATTAGAGAGGGTAGAAAAGGGAGAGACCGACAGACAGAAAGAAAGAGGAAAAAGACTGGAAGAAACAGAGAGAGGGGGTAGGCTAGATAAGTGCGGCTGTAGCTGTCTGATTAGTGACACAGTGATCCACAGCCTTCACTCTGTCTGACTTGGCGCTTTGAATAAATGACACATCAGGAATAACAGGCTAACCAAGAAGTAGGCTAATTTGGGTTGGGAAACAACCCAGTTTGTGTCCCAAATAGCACCCCTTTCCCTATATAGTTAAATAAAGGTTAAATAAAACAATATATGTATATGGGGGGCTCTGGTCAAACGTAGTGCACTATATAGGGAATAGTGTTATGCTTGGGATGTAGCCCCATCTTAGTGTCTTCTCATCAGCAGTCTATATCACCACTGGTCCTGTCTCAGTTCTGTTAAGTTAATGAGCCTGAGCCAACACTGACCTTCGTGCCCCATAAAAGTTGAATGGGATCAATATGTAGAGGAATAAGGGAGAGGTGTCCAGCCAGCCAATCACATGTCTGTCTACATGGGTGGAAAGGGGGATAGGCACATGTTATGTACAAGTGTAAAAACAGTGTAATAATATTATGATTAGCCTATTCATTGTGATATGAAGAGACGATGTGGGAGTGTGAAGGGTGTAAGAACAAGTGTGTATGTATGTGTACCCTGCAGACTGTTTAGGGTTGGACACTTTAGCCAGTCCAAGGTTTAATTTGGTCTGTAAGGAGTGTGTGTTTACTCTCTCTATTTACACCCTCTGACACACACACACACACACAGGGAGGGAGTATTTCTGTAATTTCTTCTACACTGTGCTGTGTCCTTACCGCCCTCTCTTCTCCTCCTCCCTTTTTCCCTCTAGTATAGTACTGTAGAGAACAGAATACTGGCATCAGAGCTAACCTGTCCACTGAAGCAACAATAATACTATCAACTATAAATCTCTCTCTCTCTCTCTCTCTGAGTCCCTGTCTATCTCTCTACCCCTCTCTGTTTCTCTCCAGTTCTCTCCACACACACACACACACACACACACACACACACACACACACACACACACACACACACACACACACACACAGAGTGACAGGTAGTGCTGCATTGGCACTAATCACTGATTTAAATCACCTTTAAATCTACATCCTGCTGCTGACCTTATGGACCTGTAGTTAAGTCCTCTCGCTCTTTCTCTCCTTTCTTTCCCTCTCTCCCCATCTCTCTCCCTCACATTAGTGTGTGAATGCGTGAACAGCTGCAGTAGGAATCTCACCGCCTCTTTATTCGTTTAGCTGTTTTCTCTACCTCCGATGACCTCCATTGATGACCATTATCCTCTCAAATACACACACACATGCACGCAAACCCTGCTGGTTTGGCATCTGGGCGGCTGGCGGTGTAGAGTCTGAGGAGTAGGATAGGTTGTATTCCCCTGCTTAGATGTTGCTGATGCATGCCAGATCTTACAAGGCCTGGATAAGTATTTTACTTATCACCTAACCACATCATATGTTATAGCAATCTGGTGCCCAGTATTACGATGGTGCCGGATGGGAGGGCTGCCGTCTTATCGGCTCTTAACCAACCATGCTATTTTGTTTGTTTTTTCGCATTGTTCGTAAATTGTTTTGTAAATAATGTTGCTGCTACCGAAAAGAGCTTCTGGACATCAGAACTGTGATTGCTCGCCTCAAACTGGACAAAGAGTTCTTCAATGAGTTGGATGGGACAAGGCCCAGATCCCCGTGAAGCCGCTGGAGAAGGAAACTGAGAGTTCGAGGAAAAAGATCAGGGTGTCTTGTGAGGATCAGGTGACGAGTGGCTAATCTGCCCTTGCCTTCCGTCCCGCTAGCTAATGTTCAATCGCTGGAAAATAAATGGGACGAGCTGAAATCACATTCCTCCTACCAACGGGACATAAAAATATGTAATATCTTATGTTTCACCGAGTTGTGGCTGAACGACGACATTAAGAACATATAGCTAGCAGGTTATACACTCCATCGGCAGGACAGAACAGCAGCCTCTGGTAAGACACGGCGGGAGCCTCAGCAACAACAAAAAAAGATAATTCGTAAAAATCCAAATAACCTCAGATCTTCATTGTAAAGGGTTTTTAACACTGTTTCCCATGCATGTTCAATGAACCATAAACAATTAATGAACATCCACCTGTGGAACGGTCGTTAAGACACTAACAGCTTAACAGAAATTAAGGTCACAGTTATGAAAACTTAGGACACTAAACAGGCCTTTCTACTGACTCTGAGCCCCCTCCTGTACTCCCTGTTCACTCATGACTGCACAACTCCAACACCATCATCAAGTTTGCTGATGACACAACATTAGGCCTGATCACCGACAATGATGAAACAGCCTATAGGGAGGAGATCAGAGACCTGACCATGTGGTGCAAGGACAACAACCTCTCCCTCAACGTGATCAAGTGTGGACTACAGGAAAAGGACTACAGGAAAAGGAGGACTGGGCATGCCCCCATTCTCATCGATTAGGCTGTAGTGGAGCAGGTTGAGAGCTTTAAGTTCCTTTGCGTCCACATCGCCAACAAACTAGCATGGTCAAAGAATACCAAGACAGTCGTGAAGAGGGCACGACAAAACTTATTCCCCCCTCAGGAGACTGGGTTCTCAGATCCTCAAAATGTTTTACAGCTGCACCATCGAGAGCATCCTGACGGGTTGCATCACTGCCTGTTATGGCAACTGCTCGGCCTCTGACTGCAAGGCACTACAGAGGGTTGTGCGTACGGCCCAATTCATTGTATTTATTATGGATCCCCATAAGCTGCTGCCAAAGCAGCAGCTACTCTTCCTGGGGTCCAGCAAAATTAAGGCAGTTTATACAATTCTATAACATTACAATACATTCGCAGATTTCACAACACACTGTGTGCCATCAGGCCCCTACTCCACCACTACCACATATCTACAGAACTAAATCCATGTGTATTTATAGTGCCTATTTCATCGTATATGTGTATGCATGTGTCTGGTCAATGTTTGTGTAGCTTCACAGTCTCCGCTGTTCCATAAGGTGTTTGTTTTTTTATCTTTAAAAAAAACTAATTTCACTGCTTGCGTCAGTTACTTGATGTGGAATAGAGTTCCATGTAGTCATGGCTCTATGTAGTACTGTGTGCCTCCCATAGTCTGTTCTGGACTTGGGGTCTGTGAAGAGACCTCTTGTGGCATGTCTTGTGGGGTCTGCATGGGTGTCCGAGCTGTGTTCCAGTAGTTTAGACAGCCAGCTCGGTGCATTCAACATGTCAATACCAGACCCCGGTGGCTTGTCATTGTTGATAGACAACAATAATCTTTTCACCTCTTTCACACTGACTTTACGGAAATCAAAAGTACAATTCTTGTCTTTCATAATTTGGTCTGATATACTTGGATGTGTAGTGTCAGCGTTTGTTGCTGGCATGTTATCCCTAAGTTTGCTTATCTTGCCAATGAAAAAGTCATTAAAGTAGTTTGCAATATCAGTGGGCTTTATAGTGATGAATGAGCCATCTGATTCAATGAATAAAGGTGCCAAGTTGGCTTTTTTTACCCAAAATTTCATTTAAGGTGCCCCAAAGCTTTTTACTATCATTCTTTATATAATTTCTTTGTTTCATAGTTTAGTTTCTTTTTATTTAGTTTAGTCACATGATTTCTTAATTTGCAGTACGTTTGCCAATCAGTTGGGCTGTCAGACTTAATTGCCATGCCTTCTGCCTCATGCCTTTCAACCATACCATTTTTCAATTCCTCATCAATCCAAGGGGATTTAGCAGTTTTTACAGTAATTTTCTTAATGGGTGCGTGCTTATTAGTAACTGGAATAAGTAGTTTCATTACACACCACAGACCAGCAAATTTTCTTTACATCAACAACATATGAATCACTACAAAACTTCTTGTATGACCTCTTATACACTGTTAGGCCCAGCCTTTGGAACTTTGGTTTTCGTAGGTATGGCTATTATATTGTGATCACCACATCCTATGGATTTGGATGCTGCTTTAAAGTAAATTTCTGCAGCATTAGTAAAGATGTGATCAATACTTGAAGATTTAATTCCTGTGCTGTTTGTAACTACCCTGGTAGGTTGACTGACAACCTGATCCAGGTTCCAGGCTTTGGTTACAGTTTACATTTTTTTCCTGAGTGGGCAGCTTGATGATAGCCAGTCAATATTTAAATCACCCAGAAAATATAATTCTCTGTTGATATCACATACATTTATCAACCATTTCACACATATTATCCAGATACTGACTGTTAGCACTTGGTGGTCTATAGCAGCTTCCCATAAGAATGGGCTTTTTAGGTGAGGCAGATGAACCTGTAGCCATATTACTTCAAAAGTATTTAACATTAGATCGTCTCGAAGCTTTACAGGAATGTGGTTCTGACTATAGAACTACAGCACCACCTCCGTTGGCATTTCTGTCTTTTCGGTAGATGTTATTAACCATGTATTGCTACCACTGTATCAAAGGTATTATCTAGGTGAGTTTCAGAGATGGTCAGAAGATGAATGTCATCTGTTACAAACAAGTTATTGACTTCATGGACCTTGTTTCTCAGGCTACATATTTTAATATGGGCTATTTTTAGCACTTTTCTGGGTTGCTTGATTGTTTTTGATGCTTTACTGGGAAGCTTGTCAGAGGTAGACTTACTCATGTTATTTACATTGCAGCTGATAGTGCAGGGTGAGCTGCATAAAGTGGTCTTCCTACTATTGCACACCGCCTTAGTGCTAACAGTGTAACTCTGGTTTATAGGCTCATGATTACTGCTTACAATAGCTGTAGAATAAACCAATGTATTCGGTGCAATTAGGGGTACATAAATTAAATTACTTACATTGTTTGCCAATGCCTGTAAGATCATGTACATTTGATGCAGCATTATTGTCACAATGGTAGTGGAGAGCCGACACGGCGCCAAAACCTCCACCAGACCAGAGCGGCGTCCGGCTACTGGGGTGGAAGAAAAATAAAAAGTAGGTGGGCGTGGGTTCCCCAGTAGCTTGTGTAGGTTTGCTACTTGCTTGCTAAGAGTAGCTACTTCCCTCCAATCATGACGTTGGCCTGGGGGTAGATTTATGACGGTCATAAATACCTCTTCTCCCCCCTTTTTCCTCTCTCTACCCTACTGAGGTTACATTTGCAAAATCCTTGGTTAAAACCTCTTGCAGCTCCCCCCCCCTACTTTGTGCAATTTCTGCCTGAAGACACCCAAATCTAACAGCCTGTAGCTCAGGCACAGTACCTAGTATATGCATATTCTTGGTAACATTTGAAAGAAAACACTCTGAAGTTTGTGTAAATATGAATTGAATGTAGGAGAATAACACACAATAGAACTGGTTTAGATAAAACAATGAAAAAAAATGTTTTTTATTTTTATATCATCATGATGGGGACAATTTCAGTGAAAAATATAAGAGGGCAAGGGTACTTGTGCAAAGTTTCAGAATGATAACTTCCAAAATGAGTGTGCTACATGACATTTATCATGAAGTCACCCAGGTGTCCCACACAAGTAGCCCAAATGTACCCAAGTGGCCAAATTGGTGAAGGTATACATTTTGAAGCAAATAACTATATACAAAATACAAAAATGGTATTCTAACACACACCCCCAAAAAAATTTGGGAAAAAAATAATGGAAAAAAATATGTATTGATTAAAAAATATGGAAAAAAATACATATATATATATTTACAAAATAACATGGGTAACTATTTACACACTTTCAATATTTGGAAGACCCTCAGTCCTCTATCAAATCAAATCAATTTATATAGCCCCAGCCTAAAACCCCAAACAGCAAGCAATGCAGGTGTAGAAGCACGGTGGCTTGGAAAAACTCCCTAGAGAGGCAAAGACCTAGGAAGAAACCTAGAGAGGAACCAGGCTATGAGGGGTGGCCAGTCCTCTTCTGGCTGTGCCGGGTGGAGATCACAGTGGTTGTAGAGGGTGCAACAGGACAACACCTCAAGAGTAAAAATGAATAGTTTAGGGTTCCATAGCCGCAGGCAGAACAGTTGAAACTGGAACAGCGGCAAGGCCAGGTGGACTGGGGACAGCAAGGAGTCATCATGCCAGGTAGTCCTGACGCATGGTCCTAGGGCTCAGGTCCTCCGAGAAAGAGAGAATTAGAGAGAGCATACTTAAATTCACACAGGACACCGGATAAGACTCCCATTCAGTGAGAATAGTTTCACATATGAGCCCTGTATCAACAGGTGTAATAAACAGATATATATAGAGAGTTGACGGTTGAATATATTATTATATTATTATTACCTACTAGATCTACTGTCTCTATTATATTATGACAGACCAGCTAGATCTACTGTCTTTATTATATTACAACAGATCAGCTGTATCTACTGTCTCCATTTCACTTTAGCCATTGATGTGGTCCTGCCCTCTCCTCAACAGCCTCAAATAGGCTATTTCATGTGGGTTGGGGTGGGGCGGCAGACACACACCTCACATTACATGACATTAAATGTTTATACATTGCTTCTAAAATGTAAAAAAAATCACAAATAATATTTTATATTATTAATTTCAAACAAAGGCATTAGCATAAGAATTTACCAGTCCAAAACAATGTCCTCTCCCGTTCAAAAAATATTCCTCCACAATCGCTAAATGAAGCGTCCTACAACAATCTGTCTCACCTTCCCAATCATTTTATTCTAAAGTTGTGTGTACGTCTGTATATCTAGACTTGACTTAGTCGCCATAATGATTGATATATATAAACAGCTGAATCTGCGCGTTCACCAAACAATGCAATGCATAATATGTTTCTCCTTCCGGTATGAAAATTCATTAGCGCATGACTCTCTTTACGCTGGAGCTTACTACATGGGTTGGTCTTGCAACACATAAACATGGGGTATTGCCGTTTAGCTCAGCTCATCTACCCAGCTAGATTTCAAGACGATCAGTGGTCATTGGGTTAAAAGAGAGTCAATCAACGAAACAGCGGGCAAATCATTGGTGCACAATGATGTCATTACTTGTCTTCAAATCGGTTTCTTTCAGTCAATACGTCCCGCGAAATGGCCCATCGCGTTTGATTGTGTTACAAACAAACCAGTTGATTGCAGTGAAACCAAACATGACAGGAAAAGTCACGTTATGTGTGGGTGCGATGGAATTCACGACACAAGCGGTTCACAAAATGTTTCGTTTTAGGATATAAAAACGGATTTTATCAAACAAAAGATCATTCATTGTGTAACAATGAGCATTGGAATTGCAGACAGACAAAGATGGTCAAAGGTAAACTATTTATTTTAATGCAGTTTGTGATTATGTTACCCCTGTGCTGGTTAAATTTTTTTTAATGGGGCTGTATTCTCAGATAATCGCATCGTATTCTTTCGCAGTTAATCCTTTTTTAAATCTGACAGCGCAGTTGGATAAGCAAGATTCTAGGCTTTCAATACATGTGAGACACTTGTATTTTTATGAATGTTTAATATGACTATTTATGTTATGCAATCGAGGGTGAGGAAGGAACAGACAGAGTATCCCGTCTATCACACAACGACGTTACTACAACTTATCCAATTGACCACCATAGACATTCTTCAGGGGACTCGGTTTGGCAACAAGGTCTTCCATCTACCACCAACCTACTGAAGCGCAGCTCAGAGTAAATATTTATTGCATTTTCCTTTTCCAAATGGGCGGTAATTTAGAATGCATCAGATACTGTATTTACGATAGCACAGCTTATCCCTGTGTCCCTCAGTCTTCCCGCTCTTTCACAAAAACCCAGCCCTTTTCCTTTGTGTAACAAGCTGTCATATCTGTTCCGCCCGCTAGGGACGTTTTCCTTTGATGTCATTTTTAATCAAGTTATGATTTAAATATGTGTAATTCTGTGTGATTAGTTAGGTACAGTGCCTTGCGAAAAACCCAGCCCTTGAGACTATCACAGTGCAGGTGCATTTATACGGAGACTTGATTACACACTTCTGGAGAGAGTTTGCTGCACTGAAAGTAAAGGGGCTGAATAATTTTGCACGCCCAATTTTTCAGTTTTTGATTTGTTAAAAAAGTTTGAAATATCCAATAAATGTCGTTCCACTTCATTATTGTGTCCCACTTGTTGTTGATTCTTCACAAAAAAATACAGTTTTATATCTTTATGTTTGAAGCCTGAAATGTGGCAAAAGGTCGCAAAGTTCAAGGGGGCCGAATACTTTCGCAAGGCACTGTCTTTAGTAAATAAATAATTAAACCCAATTTTGTATTGCTGATTCAACTTGTTTGCCAGAGTTTGTGCAGATAACTAAGAATGAGAGTGAGACTGAATTAAGGTGATGATTAATGTTGACTGCTATTTATGTAAAATATTACTAGGTCTTTAAGAGTTTATTCGGAAGATAACAGCTCTATAAATACTATTTTGTGGTGCCCGACTCTCTCTAGTTAATTACATTTACATGATTAGCTCAATCAGGTAATACAAATGACAGAGAAATTATTTTACAGATTGTCATATCATTTAATCCGGCATAGCCAAAGACACGACACTCCTGTAGTCCTCCGCAAGCAGTTGCTACATTGAAAGTCAACGAGGTCCACATTATCCCGGGAACAAAGCAAAGTAAACGCAGCTCCTGCAACGTTGGAAACGTTCAATAGCGGCATCCATTTGAGTCCGCCGAGCCAGCTAGGCTTGCTGGGCTTTCGTGTCTCTTCCCTTATATGGAATCTGGCAGGATCCCGGGACAGATGGCAGCGCTCACAGCAATTTAGCCCAACTGAGAGGCAGAAATAAAAATTAAATGAAAGTATATAAAAACACGGTCCGCTTTTAAACCAATGTCTTTAGTTCAGGCGTCAGTGTTCGACAGGTTTCGGCGTTCAACAACAACAAACATACGTTGCGCTCTGATGATGTATGTTGTGACTGGGTTGAGATCTGGTTTTACCGGGTCCATACTTCCTGAAATCCATGGCCTCTATACTATGCGGTGTCAAGGAAGGCCCTAAAAAATGTCAGACTCCAGTAACCCAGTCATAGACTGTTCTCTCTGCAACCGCATGGCAAGTGGTACCGGCGCACCAAGTCTAGGTCCAAGAGGCTCTTGGATAGCTTCAACCCCAAGCCATAAGACTTCTGAACAGGTTGATGCATATTATGTCTGAGCTGTGGAACGCAGACTGTTTGGAGTGGGATAGTTTGGGTGTTAGAGAGTGTTTGTTAAAGGGATAGTATGGTATTGAAGGGATCATTTGGCTGCAAAAAGGTAGTTTGCTACAATCTGTTAGAATGTGGATTGTGGATGGGGATTGTGGTTATATACAGGCTAACTGGCAAGGAAGCTAGCTGGTGACATGAAGGCTGGCTAACTGGTTAGCTGGCTACGCCTATGTTTTGAAAGACTAGCCAGCAGGTTAGTGACAGGCAAAAGTTGAGTGTGTATGAGAGAGTTGCTGGCTATTTTAAATCTCTCTGTGTGTGTGACAGGAGATCTGCTAACAATCACAGACAGCGCTGCAGCTAACAATACTCAAGGAAGACGCATATACGCACTAGAGGTCGACCGATTAATCGGAATGGTCGATTAATTAGGGCCGATGTCAGGTTTTCATAACAATCGGAAATCGGTAATTTTGGACGCCGAATTTTGCCCCCCCAATTTTTTTTTTTTTTACACCTTTATTTCATCTTTATTTAACTAGGCAAGTCAGTTAAGAACACATTCTTATTTTCAATGACGGCCTAGGAACGGTGGGTTAACTGTGGGTTTTACCTTGTCAGCTCAGGGATTCAATCTTGCAACCTTACGGTTAACTAGTCCAACGCTCTAACCACCTGCCTCACGAGGAGCCCGCCTGTTACGCAAATGCAGTAAGAAGCCAAGGTAAGTTGCTAGCTAGCATTAAACTTAATCAATCATAATCACTAGTTATAACTACACATGGTTGATGATATTACTAGTTTATCTAGCGTGTCCTGCGTTGCATATAATCGATGCGGTGCGTATTCGTGAAAAAGGATTGTCGTTGCTCCAAACGTGTACCTAACCATAAACACCAATGCCTTTTTTTAAATCAATACACAGAAGTATATTTAGAAGCATATTTAGCTAAAAGAAATCCAGGTTAGCAGGCAATATTAACCAGGTGAAATTGTGTCACTTCTCTTGCGTTCATTGCACGCAGAGTCAGGGTACAGTGGGGCAAAAAAGTATTTAGTCAGCCACCAATTGTGCAAGTTCTCCCACTTAACCTCTCGATAGTACCCATCCCGGATCCGGGATCGTGAATACAGCCTCAAGCTCATTACCATAACGCAACGTTAACTATTCATGAAAATCGCAAATGAAATGAAATAAATATGCTAGCTCTCAAGCGTAGCCTTTTCTTAACAACACTGTCATCTCAGATTTTCAAAATATGCTTTTCAACCATAGCAAAACAAGCATTTGTGTAAGAGTATTGATAGCTAGTGTAGCATTTAGCGGGCAACATTTTCACAAAAAACAGAAAAGCATTCAAATAAAATCACTTACCTTTGAAGAAGTTCGGATGTTTTCAATGAGGAGACTCTCAGTTAGATAGCAAATGTTCAGTTTTTCCTGAAAGATTCTTTATGTAGGAGAAATCGCTCCGTTTTGTACATCACGTTTGGCTACCAAAAACCCCCGAAAATTCAGTCATCAAAACGCCAAACTTTTTTCCAAATGAACTCCATAATATCGACTGAAACATGGCAAACGTTGTTTAGAATCAATCCTCAAGGTGTTTTTCACATATCTCTTCGTTGATATATCGTTCGTGGAAGTCTGCTTTCTCCTCTGAAATCACATGGAAGAATACTTGCAGCTGAAGATTGCGCACCAATTTCGACGCAGGACACCGGGCGGACACCTGGTAAATGTGGTCTCTTATGGTCAATCTTCCAATGATATGCCTACAAATACGCCACAATGCTGCAGACACCTTGGGGAAACGGCAGAAAGTGTAGGCTCGTTCAGGGCGCATTCACAGCCATATAAGGAGACATTTTTTTATTTTATTTCACCTTTATTTCACCTTTATTTAACCAGGTAGGCAAGTTGAGAACAAGTTCTCATTTACAATTGCGACCTGGCCAAGATAAAGCAAAGCAGTTCAACACATACAACGACACAGAGTTACACATGGAGCAAAACAAACATACAGTATAAACAAGTCTATATACGATGTGAGCAAATGAGGTGAGATAAGGGAGGTAAAGGCAAAAAAAGGCCATGGTGGCAAAGTAAATACAATATAGCAAGTAAAACACTGGAATGGTAGATTTGCAATGGAAGAATGTGCAAAGTAGAAATAAAAACAATGGGGTGCAAAGGAGCAAAATAAATAAATACATTAAATACAGTAGGGAAAGAGGTAGTTGTTTGGGCTAAAATATAGGTGGGCTATGTACAGGTGCAGTAATCTGTGAGCTGCTCTGACAGTTGGTGCTTAAAGCTAGTGAGGGAGATAAGTGTTTCCAGTTTCAGTGCTTTTTGTAGTTCGTTCCAGTCATTGGCAGCAGAGAACTGGAAGGAGAGGCAGCCAAAGAAAGAATTGGTTTTGGGGGTGACTAGAGAGATATACCTGCTGGAGCGTGTGCTACAGGTGGTAGATGCTATGGTAACCAGCGAGCTGAGATAAGGGGGGACTTTACCGAGCAGGGTCTTGTAGATGACATAGAGCCAGTGGGTTTGGCGACGAGTATGAAGCGAGGGCCAGCCAACGAGAAAACATCGCCTCAAAAATTTTGCTCATTTCCTGTTTGAAGTTTCATCTTGGTTTCGCCTGTAGTTTTGGAAACGTCATTGTTTTCTTTCCAAAGCTGTCAATTATATGCATAGTCGAGCATCTTTTCGTGACAAAATATCTTGTTTAAAATGGGAACGTTTTTTCATCCAAAAATGAAATACTGCCCCTAGAGTTCCAAGAGGTTTAAAAAGATGAGAGGCCTGTAATTGTCATCATAGGTACACTTCAACTATGACAGACAAAATTAGAAAAAGAAATCCAGAAAATCACATTGTAGGATTTTTTATGAATTTATTAGCAAATTATGGTGGAAAATAAGTATTTTGTCAATAACATAAGTTTATCTCAATACTTTGTTATATACCCTTTGTTGGCAATGACAGAGGTCAAACGTTTTCTGTAAGCCTTCACAAGGTTTTCACACACTGTTGCTGGTATTTTGGCCCATTCCTCCATGCAAATCTCCTTGCACTCTTACTTTCTTATCCAATACTTTTGTTTTTGCATTATTTAAACCAAATTGAACATGTTTCATTATTTATTTGAGGCTAAATTGATTTTATTGATGTATTATATTAAGTTAAAATAAGTGTTCATTCAGTATTGTTGTAATTGTCATTATTACAAATCAATTAAAAAAATCAGCCGATTAATCAGTATCGGCTTTTTTTGTCCTCCAATAATTGATATCGGCGTTGAAAAATCATAATTCGTCGACCTCTAATACACACGCATGCTTGCATGCATACAATACATTTATAAAACCATAATTCTTGGAGTCTAAATATTTACTAGTTGAACAGTTAAGGGACTCCTGCTACCATGCTGAGCTTAGGCTAGATAAGTTTTTGTTCTCTCTCTCTCACTCACACACACACACATCTAGTTGTATCATTCATTTTCTCAGGGGTGGAGCAGCTCTGGGCTCCCAGCAGGCTTTGCAATGTGCATTATTTATGGTGTTGCCTTGGTGATTGGCTTGGTGGGTGGGACAAGACAGCTGGTAGGCAGAGATCCTCATACCTGTAAGAATATGTGTGTGTCTGGTCCAGCTCTGTGTTTAATAGTTATCATATGAGGAGTGAGTATTTCAGTGGTGAGGTCACTGACCAGCCCTTTCCCTGTAGTTTACTCTGGATAAGCACAGAGAGGGGGAGAAAGAGAGAGTTCATGGGTGGGGTACTTAGACTAGTCAAAGTGGTTCCTCATAGCTCTCTTTTAATTCTCTCTCTCTCTCATACACACTTCCCTTTTATTCTCAGAGAAAAATAAATCGGAAGGGAGAGGGAGAGACAGAAGGAGAAAGGGCAAAGGGTAGATGGTGCCGACAGATATGGCAGATCTGCTCCTAGCTCCTAAGCAACTTTGCAGTATTTAGTTTTTTTGTGTGTTATTTTTTGCATTATTTGCCCAGACATTTTTGGGGGTTTCAGTACATAGAGCAAACGGGAATAAAGAACTCTCTGGGAAGAAGAACGGTGATAAACTACCCATGGTGTGATTGTGATAACGTACAGAAATTCAAGTCCTTTTGTTCACCCAATCTAGAATACCTCACAATCAAATGCCGACCGTATTACCTCCCAAGATAATTATCTTTTGGTTATAGTCACAGCTGTGTATATTCCCCCTCAAGCCGATACCACGATGGCCTTCAAAGAACAACATTGGACTTTGTGCAAACTTGAAACCATATCCTGAGGCCGTATTTATTGTAGCTGGGGATTTTAACAAAGCAGATTTGAGGAAAACACTACCTAAGTTCTATCAGCACATTGACTGTACTACTCACACTGGTAAATCATTGGACCACTGCTATTCAACTTTTTGAAATACATACAAGGCCCTCCCTTCGGCAGATCTGATCATGGCTCCATTTTGCTCCTCCCTTCCTATAGGCAGACATTCTCAAACAGGAAGTACCCGTGCTAAGGTCTATTCAACAGAGAAATTGGAATCCACACTTCAAGATTGTTTTGACCACGCACACTAGGATATGTTCCGGGTAGCTTCTGAGAATAACATTGACGACTACATGGATATGGTGACTGAGTTCATTAGGAAGTGTATAGGAAATGTTGTACTCACTGTGACTATTAAAACCTACCCAAACCAGAAACCGTGGATAGATGGCAGAATTCGCGCAAAACTGAAAGCACGAACCACCGCATTTAACCATGGATTGGTGACTGGGAATATGGCCTAATACAAACAGTGTAGTAGTTATTCCCTCCGTAAGGCAATCAAACAGGCAAAACCTCAGTACAGGGACAAAGTAAAGTCGCAATTCAACGGCTCAAACACGAGACGTATGGGTCTACAGACTACAGCCCGCTACCAAGGACTGTGGGCTCTCCTTCTCTGTGGCTGACATGACTAAGACATTTAAGCACGTTAACGCTCGTAAGGCTGACTGCACAGACAACATCCCTAACTGTGTCCTCAGCATGCGCAGACCAGCTGGCTGGAGTGTTTACGGACATATTCAATCTCTCCCTATCCCAGTCTGCTGTCCCCTCTTGCATCAAGATGTCCACCATTATTCCTGTACCCAAGAAAGCAAAGGTAACAGAACCAAATGACTATCGCCCTGTAGCACTCACTTCTTTCACCATGAAGTGCTTTGAGAGGCTAGTTAAGGAACATATCACCTCTACCTTACCTGATGCTATAGACCCTCTTCAATTTGCTTACCGCCCCAATAGATCCACAGACAATGCAATCACAATCACACTTCCCTATTCCATCTGAACAAGAGGGATACCTACAGTTGAAGTTGGAAGTTTACACAAACCTAGGTTGGAATCAATTAAACTTGTTTGTCAACCACTCCACAAATGTCTTGTTAACAAACTATAGTTTTGGCAAGTCGATTAGGATATCTACTTTGTGCATGACACAAGTAGTTTTTCCAACAATCGTTTACAGACAGATTATTTCATTTATAATTCACTATCACAATTCTAGTGGGTCAGAAGTTTACATGCACTCAGTTGACTGTGCCTTTAAACAGCTTGGAAAATTCCATAAAATGATGCCATGGCAATAGAAGCTTCTGATAGGCTAATTCACATAATTTGAGTAAATTGGAGGTGTACCTGTGGATGTATTTCAAGGCCTAAATTCAAACTCTGTGCCTCTTTGCTTGACATCATGGGAAAATCAAAATAAATCAGCCAAGACATCAGAAAAATAATTGTAGACCTCCACAAGTCTGGTTCATCATTAATTTCATCTGTACAAACAATAGTATGCATCTGTACAAACAACACCATGGGACCACACAGCCGTCATACCGCTCAGGACGGAGACGCATTCTGCCTCTTAGAGATGAACGTACTTTGGTGCGAAAAGTGCAAATCAATCCCAGAACAACAGCAAAGGACCTTGTGAAGATGCTGGAGGAAACAGGTACAAAAGTATCTATATCCACAGTTAAACAAGTCCTATATCGACATAACCTGAAAGGTCACTCAGCAAGGATGAAGCCACTGCTCCAAAACCTCCATTATAAAAGACAGATTACGGTTTACAACTGCACATGGGAAAAAGATCGTACTTTTTGGAGAAATGTCCTCTGGTCTGATGAAATAATGACCATCGTTATGTTTGGAGGAAAAAGGGGGATACTTGCAAGTCAAAGAACACCATCCCAGCCGTGAAACACGGGAGTGGCAGCATCATGTTGTTGGGGTGCTTTGCTGCAGGACGGACTGGTGCACTTCACAAAATAGATGGTATCATGAGGATGGAAAATTGTAGACATATTGAAGCAACACCTCAAGACGTCAGTCAGGAATTTAAAGCTTGGTCGCAAATGAGTCTTCCAAATAGACAATGACCCCAATCATACTTCCAAAGTTGTGGCAAAATGTCTTAAGGACAACAAAGTCAAGGTATTGGAGTGGCCATCACAAAGAGCTGACCTCAAACCTATAGAAAATATGTGGGCAGAACTGAAAAAGTGTGGGCGAGGCCTGACTCAGTTACACCAGCACTGTCAGGAGGAATGGGCCAAAATTCACCCAACTTATTGTGGGAAGCTTGTGGAAGACTACCCAAAACGTTTGACCCAAGTTAAACAATTTAAAGGTAATGGTACCAAATACTAATTGAGTGTGTGTGAACTTCTGACCCACTGGGAATATGATGAAATAAATAAAAGCTGAAATAAATCATTCTCTCTACTATTATTCTGATATTTCACATTCTTAAAATAAAGTGGTGATCGTAACTGACCTAAGACAGGGAATTATCACTAGGATTAAACATCAGGAATTGTGAAAACTGAGTTTAAATGTATTTGGCTAAAATGTATGTAAACTTCTGACTTCAACTGTATGTAAGAATGCTGTTCATTGACTATAGCTCAGCATTCAATACCATAGTACCCTCCAAATTCATAAAATAAACTTGGGGCCCTGGGTCTGAACCCCGCCCTGTGCAACTGGGTCATGGATTTTCTTGACTGGCTGCCCCAGGTTGGAAACAACACCTTTACTTTGATGATCATCAACACAGGGGCCCCACAAGGGTGCGTGCTCAGCCCGCTCCTGTACTCCCTGTTCACCCATGTCTGCGTGGCCACGCACGCCTCCAACTCAATCGTCAAGTTTGCAGATGACACAACAGTAGTAGGCCTGATTACCAACAATGACAAGATGGCCTACAGAGAGGAGATGAGAGCCCTGGGAGATTGGTGCCAGGAAAATAACCTCTCACTCAACGTCAACAAAAATAGATGATCGTGGAGCACGCCCCTATCCACATTCAACAGTGGAGAAGTTGAAAGTTTCAAGTTGATCAGCATACACATCACTGATGATCTGAAATGGTCCACCCACACAGACCGTGTGGTGAAGGAGCAACAGCGCCTCTTCAACCTCAGGAGGCTGAAGAAATGTGGCTTGTCACCTGAAACCCTCAAACCTTTACAGATGCACAATTGAGATTATCCTGTCGGGTCTATCACAGCCTGGTACTGCAACTGCACCTCCATGCAACTGCAGGACTTTCCAGAGTGTGGTGCGATCTGACCAACGCATCACTGGGGGCAAAATACCTGCCCTCCAAGACACCTACAGCACCTGTCACAGGAAGGCCAAAAAGATCATCAAGGACATCAACCACCCGTGCCACGGCCTGTTCACCCCGCTATCACCCATATGGTGAGGTCAGTACAGGTGCATCAAAGCTGGGACCGAGAGGCTGAAAAACAGCTTCGATGGCCGGCTTCCACCCAGTTACGCAACCCTGCATCAACCCTGCATCTTAGGGCTGCTGCCCTATATACATAGACTTGGAATCACTGGCCGCTTTAATAATGGAACAATAGTCACTTTTAATAATGTTTACATACTGCTTTACTCATCACGTGTAAATACTGTATTCTATTTTAAAATATTTTAGTCCATGCCACTCCGACATTGCTCAATCTAATATTTCTATATTTCTTAATTCCATTCTTTTACTTTTAAGATTTGTGTATATTGATGTGAATTGTTTTAGATACTACAGCACTGTTGGAGCTAGGAACACAAGCATTTCACTACACCCGCAATAACATCTGCTAAATAAGTGTATGCAACCAATACAATGGGATTTGATTTAAAAAAAATAGGGATCAGCTTCAAACAGGTTCTTGTGAAAAATGGAGCTCTGAGTATTCATCAGGACTTCTTCGCTTCCTTGCTTTCTACTCCTATATCCATCTCACCCCCTTCCCTTCTCAACACACACACACACACACACACAAACACACATATTCAGAGGCAGAGGAGAACTCGTCAGTGTGAGCGTCTCTCTAGGCACGGTTAAACGAACGGACAGCAGATGAAAAGAGAGCGATGCAAAGAAAGAGAAGAGAGCGATGCAAAGAAAGAGAAAGAAGATGGATCTTTTTCTTCTTTGTGATTCAAACAATCGCCTGGTGGAAGTCATGATGATGTCATGGTGATGGAGTGTCAAGGAGGAGAGGAGAAGGGGGAGCCACAGTAGAATGTTGGGTGCACCCCACCCTAAGAATCTGCTGGCGACTAGATTCCTGTGATATCATCTCTAGGCACCCAGGGAGACCGTGTGTGTGTGTGTGTGTGTGTGTGTGTGTGTGTGTGTGTGTGTGTGTGTATATGTTAAAGTGCATCTAAAGGCCTCCTCAGGTTGACATTTTTAAGACTCCAATGCACACTGATTTATCAACACTGGCTTGTGTGTGATTCTCTTACGCTGACATTAAGCTCACTTAGTTATTAGGAGGACAGACCACTCACAGTGCCGGGCTAGAAAGCATCTCGGGATTGAATGCACTTTCTGTCGTCCAGTGAAAGAAAGAACAAAATCAATAAATATATTTGACAATCACCTCTTTTGTTTCTTTTTTCTCTGCCTCTGTCCAGCCCTCACTCTCTTTCCACCCACTTAGTTATTGAAGGAATAATCAATAACTGTTAGGACAATATGTGTTTGTCCGGTTTGGCCATGGTGATGTAGTTGGTGGTCATGATCTAGTTGGTCGATCGTGATGATGGTGATTTAGTTGGTCGTCATGGTGATGTACACTGAACAAAAATAGAAAAACAAAACGTGCTGGTCCCTAGAAGATCCCAGAAATGTTTCGTATGCACAAAATGCTTATTTCTCTCATAATTTGTTGACAAATTTGTTTACATCCTTGTTAGTGAGGATTTCCCCTTTGTCAACATAATTAATCCACCTGACAGGTGTAGCATATCAAGAAGCTGCTGGGAACAATATAAGGTCACTCTAAGATATGTAGTATTGTCACACAACACAATGTCACAGATGTCTCAAGAGTGTGCAATTGGCATGCTAACTGCAGGAATGTCTACCAGCGCTGTTGCCAGAGAATTGATTGTTCATATCTCTACCATAAGCCACCTCCAGCATCGTTTTAGAGAAATTGTCCGTACATCCAACCGGCCTCGCAACTGCAGGTGTGTATGTCGTCGTGTGGGCGAGCGGTTTGCTGATGTCAACTTTGTGAGCCCCACCTCCACCACGGGGCATTCTGTTATGGTATGGGCAAGCATAAGCTACGGACAACGAACACAGTTGCATTTTATCAATGGCAATTTGAATGCACAGAAATACTGTGACGAGATCCTGAGGCCCATTTAATTTTTATATATCTTTGACCAACAGATGCATATCTGTATTCCCAGTCATGTGAAATCCATAGATTGGGGCCTAATTCATTTATTTCAATTGACTGATTTCTTTATATGAACTGTAACTCTGTAAAATATTTGAAATTGTTGCATTAGTATTTTGTTCAGTATAGTTGGTCAGTCAAGGTGATGTAGTTGGTTGGTAATGGTGATGTAGTCGGTCAGTCGTGGTTGTGATTTTTCTCCGTTTGGCATCATTTCATGCTCGTAGGCATGAGAGAACACTGCAGTATCATAGAAGCTGGTACACACACACACACACACACACACACACACACAGGAGTATGTCTTCTGTGCCTGTAGTGAGACAAGGTGGTGTGTGTGTGTGTGTGTGTGCGAGAGAGAGAGAGAGAGAGAGAGTGGGGCAGGGAAAGAAGAAGGGAGCATGAGCTTTCTGGTTTTGGTCTGTGTGAATTGGGTAATTTAATTGTGTGTGTGTGAATAGAGTGAGAGTCTTCCTGTCACTGTCCATCCATCAACACCGTAACCCCAGGCAACCAGAGGGGGCAGGACAGTGTGCTATGGCAGCACCACAACCTTCTTTTTTCTCTTTACTTTCTCACTCCCCTCTCTCTCACTGTTTCTCTCCCACTCACTGTCTCTCTCTCTCTCTCTCACACACACTATCTCACTGTCTCACTGCATGTCCAGTTCAGGCTTGGTTGTTCCTCACTCATGTGAAAAAGTAGCCTCCCATCTTCCTCTGCTCCCCCCCAGCCAGCAGGTGCTATGCTATGCGGCCCCCTCTCTCTCTAATTGTGTGTTTGGCCGTGTCCTCTCTGCCATCTGCTTGGGCCTGTTGTGGGACTTCTGGGAGTGGGACAAACACACGCATGCACACATACACACAGTCAAGTTTACTTTATGAAACTAGCTATTTTCAAATAATAAGCGTTCTGTCCTCCAGACATATTATTCATACAGTCATTTATAGTGATAATTTATTTGTATAGCACTTTTCAATACAAGGATATAAGAAACAAAGTGCTTCACATCAAAGTCAAAGAAACAAAGACAGGAGGACAGAGAATGACAGGACGATGGATAATCATATTGAAATCATACAGTGCATTCGGAAAGTATTCAGACCCCTCGACTTTTCCCACAATCGTTTTTTTCCCCCATCAATCTACACACAATACCCCATAATGACAAATTGAAAAATGTTTTTTATACATTTTTGCTCATTTATATCACATTTACATACGTATTCTAACCCTTTACTCAGGACTTTGTTGAAGCACCTTTGGTAGTGATTACAGCCTTGAGTCTTCTTGGGTATGACGCTGCAAGCTTGGTACACCTGTATTTGGGGAGTTTATCCCATTCTTCTCAGCAGATTCTCTAAAGTTCTGTAAGGTTGGATGTGGAACGTTGCTGCACAGCTATTGTCAGGTCTCTCCAGAGATGTTAGATCGGGTTCAAGTCCGGGCTCTGGCTGGGCCTCTCAAGGACATTCAGACACCTGTCCCGAAGTCGCTCCTGCATTGTCTTGGCTGTGTGCTTCGGGTCGTTGACCTATTGGAAGGTGAACCTTTGTCCCTGTCTGAGGTCCTGAGCGCTCTGGAGCAGGTTTTCATCAAGGATCTCTGTAATTTGCCCCATTCATCTTTCCCTCGATCCTGACTAGTCTCTCAGTCCCTATCGCTGAAAAACATCCCCACAGCATGATGCTGCCACCACCATGCTTCACCGTAGGGATGGTATTGGCCAAGTGATGAGCGGTGCCTGGTTTCCTCCAGATGATTTGGACAATTTTGTGTTCTACTTTGTTTGAGAATTTAAATAAACCAAGAACCACATGTATCCGAGAACTGTCTGCTCTCATCTGCTTGAGATTGAAGTGTGTGTGTGTGTGTGTGTGTGTGTGTGTGTGTGTGTGTGTGTGTGTGTGTGTGTGTAAAATATACATTTGAAGTCTCTCTCTCTGTCCTAGGTGCTGGCTCATTAACATGGTGGGACAAGAATACAATTGTATCTCTTTTTTTCTCCCCTATCTTTCTTGCTTCCTTAATTTTTCTCTCTGTTTTCTTTTCCTTCAAATGTTTTCATCTCACACATACAAACACACACAAAATGATGAGGGAACAGTTGTGTGGGCCCGATCTCCCTACTCATTAGCTCCAATAGCAGGGGGTCTCTGTCTCCTCAACTCCCCAGGGATGGTGAGGTCTTCTGGGCTTGGTGTATAGAGGCATCTCCTCTCCTCCCCTGCTGGCTGTGGAGGTTTAGCTAATTCTGCTGATCATCAGGGAGGAACCCCAACAGGTGAACCCTCTGTAGCTCTCTGTCAGACAACAAAACTATGTGTGTATGTTTTGTACGTTCTGAAATTGGTCACAAAATGTAAAAAAATCAGATGGGTGAGACAGGGATGTAATCCAACCCTGTTTGATATCTATAGCTTCAGCTCAGTCAGTGGAAAGCACCAGGGATGCGTCTCAAATGGCACCCCATTCCCTACATAGTGTACTAGTTTTGACCAGAGCCCTAATTCCCCTGGTCAAATTTGTGCACTATACAGGGATTAGGGTGCCGTTTGGGATGTAGCCCAGGTTGTTCCGTTATTAGTCACTTCCCCAGATCTCGTCTGCTCTGTGTGTGTGTGTGTGTGTGTGTGTGTGTGTGTGTGATGACAGGGTTGTATGTGTAAACTGACAGTGGAGTCTGAAATGTGAGCCCTTCCTTGTGTCGGCTCGCCTGAGGAGGATTTGGGTGGGTGTTGGCTGGGGAGGGGTGGGGGTGAGACGGGGGAGGATGTGTTTGATGTCTGAAGGAGGGAGGGAGGGAGGATGGAAAGAAGAGAGGAGATGACAAAGGTGCACTAGAGTTACAGAACCCTATGAAGAGTGTGTGTTTGATCCACCTTGTGACCAGCTGCTGTCTTCGTCACCAGAGCTGTGTGTGTGTGTGTGCGCGCATTTGTTTTATACATCTGTTTAGTGTTTGTGTGACAAATCTACTGTAGTTCCACACTTTCATGACATGTGTGAGCCACAAACCCCACCTCCTACCCCATGACTCGTTCTGACATCACAGGCTGTGACCTCTTGATGACTAAAAGGCAGCAGAGAAGATCTCAAGTCCAAACATATCAGCACGGAACCTCCTATAAGCACACCTACACACTCTCTCTCACACTCACTTTCTCTTTCACCCAGACAATCTCTTTCTCCACACACACTGCATGGCATTTGGACTTAGACTAGCTGTTATAGTTAGAGTAACACTGAGGACGGAGGAGACCGAAGCTGAAGCCAAGATCAGTTCCAGCCTGACAGACAGACTAAGGTAAGGCCAGACAGAACCTAGCCACTGCTAATGTAACACAGCCATCACTGTGTCTGCTTAGAAGTACACTATTTATTTCTATTGAACCTTTATTTAACTAGGCAAGTCAGTTAAGAACAAATTCTTATTTACAATGACGGCCTATCGGGGAACAAGTGGGTTCACTGCCTTGATCAGGGAAGAACGTCATATTTTTACCTTGTCAGCTCGGGGATTCGAACCAGCAACCTTTCAGGTTACTGGCCCAACGCTTTAACCACTAGGCTACCTGCCGCCCCACGAGCTTCATTCACTGTCAAAATCGAATCAAATTTGATTGGTCACATACACATACAGTTGAAGTTGGAAGTTTACATACACCTTAGCCAAATACAGTTAAACTCAGTTTTTCACAATTCCTGACATTTAATCTTCGGTCAGTTAGGATCACCACTTTATTTTAAGAATGCGAAATGTCATAATAATAGTAGAGAGAATGATTTATTTCAGCTTTTATTTATTTTATTTCTTTCATCACATTCCCTGTGGGTCAGACGTTTACATACCCTCAATTAGTATTTGGTATCATTGCCTTTAAATGGTTTAACTTGGGTCAAATGTTTCCGGTAGCCTTCCACAAGCTTCCCACAATAAGTTGGGTGAATTTTGGCCCATTCCTCCTGACAGAGCTGGTGTAACTGAGTCAGGTTTGTGGGCCTCCTTGCTCACACAGACCTTTTCCGTTCTGCCCACAGATTTTCTATAGGATTGAGGTCAGGGCTTTGTGATGGCTTTATTGTCCTTAAACCATTTTGCCACAACTTTGAAAGTATGCTTGTCCATTTGGAAGACCCATTTGCGACCAAGCTTTAAATTCCTGATTAACATCTTGAGATGTTGCTTCATTATATCCACAATTTTTATAACTCATGATACCATCTATTTTGTGGAGTGCACCGATCCCCCCTGCAGCAAAGCACCCCAACAACATGATGCTGCCACCCCCGTGCTTCACGGTTGGGATGGTGTTCTTCAGATGGCAAGCGTCTCCCTTTTTCCTCCAAACATAACGATGGTCATTATGGCCAAACAGTTCTATTTCTGTTTCATCAGACCAGAAGTACGATCTTTTTGTCCCCATGTGCAGTTGCAAACCGTAGTCTGGCTTTTTTATGGCGGTTTTTGAGCAGTGGCTTCTTCCTTGCTGAGCGACCTTTCAGGTTATGTCGATATAGGACTTGTTTTACTGTGAATATAGATACTTTTGTACCTGTTTCCTCCATCTTCACAAGGTCCTTTGCTGTTGTTCTTGGATTGATTTGCACTTTTCGCACCAAAGTATATTAATCTCTAGGAGACGGAACACGTCTCATTCCTGAGCGTTATGATGGCTGTGTGGTCCCATTGTGTTTATACTTGTGTACTATTGTTGTACAGATGAATGTGGTACCTTCAGGCGTTTGTAAATTGCTCCCAAGGATGAACCAGACTTGTGGAGGTGTACAATATTTATTTTCTGATGTCTTGGCTGATTTATTTTGATTTCCCCATGATTTCAAGCAAAGATGCACTGAGTTTGAAGGTAGGCCTTGAAATACATCCACAGGTACACCCCCAATTGACTCAAATGATGTAAATTATCAGAAGCTTCTAATGCCATGACATTTTCTGGAATGTTCAGAAACAAAAGGCACAGTCAACTCAGTGCATGTAAACTTCTGACCCACTGGAATTAGGCAGCTACACCACGGAAAAGCTAGAAATTCAGCGACATGAAGCTAGAAATTCAGCGACATGAAGGGAGACATTTCAAACTGTGACACTAACCCTGAGATATGATGAGGTCAGTGTGTCAGTTGATTCGTCATCAGTTGATGTAAATGTACCATTTTTTACCATGTGGGCTTTATGATTCATTCCGGCATCGAGATGACGTGAACTCTGTTTGCCTCCTGTGTAGTGGATTAAAGTGAGCTAAAATGAATCAATCTCTGCTGTTTTTGATTAGTGCTCCAACTTTCTACCTTTGAATTAGTCCTTTTTAGATGTTTTTCTTATTCAGCTCTTCTCATGACATGAACTCTGTAAAACTGTGTGTGTGTCTGACCCAGATGGTTGTTACCATTGGTAGACTGTGTCCACCAGAGCATTCACTAAAGCAGGTTAGCTTGCATCCCCTGTGTGAATGACTCTGTGTGTGTTTGTCAGTGTGTGTGAGAATCTGTGTGTGTGTGTGAGAATCTGTGTGTGTGTTTGTCAGTGTGTGTGAGAATCTGTGTGTGTGTTTGTCAGTGTGTGAGAGAATCTGTGTGTGTGTGTGTGTGTGTGTGTAGGAATCTGTGTGTGTGTGTGTGTGTGTGAATCTGTGTGAGCCGTTGTAGATGTTTGGTACAATTAGTTATGAGCTTGTTCCTTTCTCTCAGTCCAATGGCTCTGAGAATAAGTGTGTGAGCTGAGGCAGCAGGCTAGTGTGTGTGTGTGTGTCTTTCTCTTCCTGGATTGTGACTCAGTGGTTGGTGTTTGCAGCGTGTAGACACACACACACACTCCGTATCCGGGAAACTGGCCTGTCAATGATGTGTGTGTTTGCAGATCAAACAGAGTGCCAGCTAGTTAACTATGGACTGGTAGTCCTCCTAGCTGTGTTCTATTAGCTGATAGGCTAGTTGACTAATGCTCTTTCAGCTGATGGGCTGTGGAATAATGTTCTGTCAGCTAATTGGCTAGAGTACTAGTATTCTGTCCGCTGACAGGTAAGTGGACTGGTGTTGTCCTGTTAGCTGATAGGATAAATGTTCTGTCAGTTGATTAGCTAATGGACTAACGTCATGTTAGTTGATAGACTGGTAATGTTCTGTGACCTCATGTTTATTGGTTGTTCCAGCAGCAGCCGGCGTGTGATTGGTGAAGATGTCTGACCATGGGGATGTCGAGGACAAGCCCCCAGCCCCGCCCATGAGGAACACCAGCACTCTGATTGGCTCCTGCAGCAAAGATCCTGCCCCCCATGGCTCCAAGCCCCTTCCCCCTAACCCAGAGGACAGGAAGAAGAAAGATCGCTCCATCATGTCCATCCTGACAGGAGGAGGAGACAAGAGTGAGTTGTGTGTGTGTGTGTGTGACATGTGAACATGCATGTGTTCAACTGTGTATGCGTGTGCAACTGTACAGCCAAGGGAGGTAACCAGGGGGAATATGACAGACATCCAAATCCCCCAGGATCCCTTGCTGTAGCTTGGTTAATCTTCCCATGAGCCTCAGGGGGGATGTTCTCTCAAGAGACTCTGCTGCTGCCTCTATCAATATGCTCCCTCTCTCTCTTTCTCTCCTCATCTTTCTCTCTCCTCTCTCCTCTCTCTCACCCCCTTCTCTTTCTCAGCCAACAAGAAGAAGGAGCGTCCGGAGATCTCTCTGCCTTCTGATTTTGAACACACCATCCACGTGGGCTTCGATGCAGTCACTGGAGAGTTCACAGTGAGTTTGTCTATGTGCTCTATATCTATGCTCTACTAGGGTCTGTCTATGTACTCTAGATCTAGGGTCTGTATCTGGAAGGGGTTATATGCTCTAGATCTAGGGTCTGTATCTGGAAGGGTCTATTTTCTCTAGATCTATGGTATCTAGTAGGGTGTGTAACTATGATTCAGCTGATCAACCCTGGCCTGAGTAGGAGGATCTGTTTTCTGGACAGCAGACTGGTAACTGAGTTAGAGCAGGAATGACTTTAGATTTGGACTGAAGAAAACAGGCTAACTAGCTACAGCACAATACCTCCACTTACTGCTAATCTCTCTCTGTTTGCATCCCAAATGGTGCTCTAATACCTAATATAGTTCACTACTTTGACAAGGGCCCATAGGACTCCAGTCAAATGTGTGTGCTCTGTATAGGGAATATGGAGCCATTTCAGACGCATCCTCTCTATTTCACTATTATCCTCAATGTCTCTTTCTCCCTCAGTCCCTCTTTCTTCCTGTCTGTCTGTAATAGGGGGTGATCTTAGGGGGAATGGAGCGAGTGAGTGGCGGGAGAGCGAGGCAGAGGAGGAAAGAGCAAGGCAGAGAGGGAGACGATAGTGTAGGATGGAGATATGACCCAGTTCTCTGACCACTGCAGACATCTCTCTCTTGTTACTGTGTGTGTAGGGCATGCCGGAGCAATGGGCTCGGTTGCTCCAAACCTCTAACATCACTAAGCTGGAACAGAAGAAGAATCCTCAGGCTGTCCTTGACGTTCTCAAATTCTACGACTCCAAGGAGACCAACAACAGCCAGAAATACATGAGCTTTACAGGTACGCACACACACACACATGCTCACACACACTAGCATGTATACATACAAACAAACGCACACGAATTCACATGTGAACACACACACACTCACAACTCACTATCAGAACTTAATCTCTTCATATTGTCTTTCTCCTCCTTCCTGTTTTCCTTCTCCACAGACAAGAGTTCAGACAACTATAGCTGTTCCAACACTTCTGTAAGTCTCCTGACACATCTATGCTTTAGTCCCAAATGGTACCCTTTTCCATATTTAGTGCACAATTTTTGATCAGGGCCCATAGCCACAATTCTGACCAGAGAGCCCTATGAGCCACAGTCAAAAGTAGTGCACTATAGTGGGAATAGGGTGCATTTTGAGACACACTTCTTTGTTTGCTCAACTATCAATGTGTGTTTAGGGCATCTGCCATAGATGAATGGCGAATAGGAGAGGAGGGATAGAGAAAAACAGGGGATAAACAGAGAGAATGAGAGGATAAGAGATGGTAGAAGAGAAAACAGAGGAAGAAATGGAGAGGAAAGGTGTGACAATTGACAGACTCTTCCCTGGCTCTATTTCTCTCTCTCTCCTCTCCCTGTTTCTGCATTGTCTGTGAGTCAGCATATTTTACTCCTTTCATTCACACGCTCTATCTTTCTGGCTGTCCTGCTGTCAGTCAGTCAGGAGGAGAGAGGGAGAGCGGGAGAGGGAGAGAAGAAGAAGGGGAGGGAGAAGAAGGGGAGGGGAAGGGGAGGGAGAAGAAGGGGAGGTAGAAGAAGGGGAGGGAGAAGAAGGGGAGGTAGAAGAAGGGGAGGGAGAAGAAGGGGAGGGGGAGGGAGAAGGGGAAGGGGAAGGGGAGGGAGAAGGGGAAGGGGAGGGGGAAGGGGAGGGAGAAGGGGAAGGGGAGGGAGAAGGGGAAGGGGAGGGAGAAGAAGGGGGAGGGAGAAGGGGAAGGGGAGGGAGAAGAAGGGGAAGGGGAGGGAGAAGGGGAAGGGGGAGGGAGAAGAAGGGGGAGGGAGAAGGGGAAGGGGAGGGAGAAGGGGAAGGGGAGGGAGAAGAAGTGGAAGGGGAGGGGGAAGGGGAGGGAGAAGAAGGGGAAGGGGAGGGAGAAGGAGAAGGGGAAGGGGAGGGAGAAGGGGAAGGGGAGGGAGAAGGGGAAGGGGAGGGGGAAGGGGAGGGAGAAGGGGGAGGGAGAAGGGGAAGGGGAGGGAGAAGGGGAAGGGGAGGGAGAAGAAGGGGAAGGGGAGGGAGAAGGGGAAGGGGAGGGAGAAGGGGAAGGGGAGGGAGAAGAAGGGGAAGGGGAGGGAGAAGGTGAGGGAGGGAGAAGAAGAGGGATAACAGGAAAAGAAAGCGAACTAACTGAAAGTGATGTCACGTCCTCCTCAGAGCTCCAAGGCTGTGTCAGAGACGCCTGCCATAGCAACCGTATCTGAAGACGAGGATGAAGATGAGGCCACACCCCCTCCTGTTGTCGCTCCCCGACCAGAACACACTAAATCAGTAAGACATGCGCCACACGCACACACACACACACACACTCAGCCCCCTGGCTCCAGACAGGGTAAATAAAGTAACACTCCTCGTGCTGGTCCTCACCAACAGACTCAGCATTGTGTGTGTGCGTGTGTGTGCGTGTGTGTGTGTGTGTGACGATCATAGGCGGCCAGAGAAATCCCCTAGAGAAGTCTGTTCTCTGATTGGCTGAGAGTGGCCTTTCGGTCTAAAGTGAAGTGGTGTCCCAGACAGGGATACTGCCATTGCACCACTGTTGCCACGGTGATTTAGCAGCTCATTGCACCTGACTGGGACACACACAGACACATAACATCAGGAACAGGAACTGTAACAGGTGGTTTGGTAGCCCACCAATTGCATAAGCTATAGCTCAGAAGGCTAACAGTCCTTCTCTCTCTCTCTCTCTCCCTCCCACCCACCCTCTCTTTCTCTCTCTCTCCTCTCTCTTTCTCTCCCCCTCTCTCTCTCCTCTCTCTTTCTCTCTCTCTTTCTCTCCTCTCTCTTTCTCTCCTCTCTCTCTTTCTCTCCTCTCTCTCTTTCTCTCCTCTCTCTTTCTCTCCTCTCTCTCCTGTTTCTTTCTCTCCTCTTTCTCTCTCTCTCTTTCTGGCTCTCTTTCTCTCTTTCTCTTTCTCTCCCCTCTCTCTTTCTTTCTCTCTCACCTTTCTCTTTCTCTCCCCTCTCTCTTTCTCTCTCTTTCTCTCCCATCTGTCTTTCTCTCTTTCTGTCTCTCTTTCTCTCTCTCTTTCTCTCTTTCTCTCCCCTCTCTCTTTCTTTCTTTCTCTCTCACCTTACTCTTTCTTTCTCTCCCCTCTCTCTTTCTCTCTCACCTCTCTTTCTCTCCCCTCTCTTTCTCTCTCTCTTTTTCTCTCCCCTCTCTTTCTCTCTCTCTTTCTCTCTCCCCTCTCTTTCTCTCTCTCTTTCTCTCTCCGCTCTCTTTCTCTCTCCCCTCTCTTTCTCTCTCACCTTTCTCTTTCTCTCCCCTCTCTCTTTCTCTCTCTTTCTCTCCCATCTGTCTTTCTCTCTTTCTGTCTCTCTTTCTCTCTCTCTTTCTCTCTTTCTCTCCCCTCTCTCTTTCTTTCTTTCTCTCTCACCTTTCTCTTTCTTTCTCTCCCCTCTCTCTTTCTCTCTCACCTCTCTTTCTCTCCCCTCTCTTTCTCTCTCTCTTTTTCTCTCCCCTCTCTTTCTCTCTCTCTTTCTCTCTCCCTCTCTTTCTCTCTCTCTTTCTCTCTCCCCTCTCTTTCTCTCTCCCCTCTCTTTCTCTCTCCCCTCTCTTTCTCTCTCCCCTCTCTTTCTCTCTCACCTCTCTCTTTCTTTCTCTCTCTCTTTCTCTCCCCTCTCTCACCTATCTCTTTCTTTCTCTCTCCTCTCTCTCTTTCTCTCTCCCCTCTCTCTTTCCTCTCTCTCTTTCTCTCTCCCCTCTCTCTTTCTCTCTCCCCTCTCTTTCTCTCTCTTACCTTTTTCTTTCTCTTTCTCTCCTCTCTCACCTCTCTTTCTATCTCTTCTCTCTCTCTCTCTCTCTCTCTCTCTCTCTCTCTCTCTCTCTCCTTTCTCTCCTTTTTCTCTCTCTCCTTCTCTCTCCTTTCTCTCTTTCTCTCTCTCCTTTCTCTCTTTCTCTCTCTCCTTCTCTCTCTTTCTCTCTCTCTCCCCTCTCTTTGTCTCTCTCTCCCCTCTTTCTCTCTCTCTCCTCTTTCTCTCTCTCTCCCTCTCTTTCTCTCTCTCTCCCCTCTCTTTCTCTCTCTCTCCCCTCTCTTTCTCTCTCTCTCCCCTCTCTTTCTCTCTCTCTCCTCTCTCTTTCTCTCTCTCTCCTCTCTCTTTCTCTCTCTCTCTCTCTCTTTCTCTCTCTCTCCCCTCTCTTTCTCTCTCTCTCCCCTCTCTTTCTCTCTCTCTCCTCTCTCTTTCTCTCCTCTCTCTTTCTCTCTCTCTCCTCTCTCTTTCTCTCTCTCTCCTCTCTCTTTCTCTCTCTCTCCTCTCTCTTTCTCTCTCTCTCCTCTCTCTTTCTCTCTCCCTTCTCTCTCTCTCTTTCTCTCTCCCCTCTCTCTTTCTCTACACATCTCTCTCTTTCTCTCTCCTCTCTCTTTCTCTCTTACCTTTCTCTTTCTCTTTCTCTCCCACCTCTCTCTTTCTCTCCTCTCTCTTTCTCTATCCTCTCTCTTTCTCTCTCCCTTCTCTCTTTCTCTCCCTTTGTCTCTCTCTCTCTCGCTCTCTCACCCTCTCTCGCTCTCTCTCGCTCTCTCACCCTCTCTCGCTCCCTCTCTCGCCCTCTCTCCCTCTCTCGCCCTCTCTCCCTCTCTCTCGCTCTCTCTCTCTCCCGCTCTCTCTCTCTCTCCTCAGATATACACTCGTTCTGTGATAGATCCCCTCCCAGCCCCTCCCACCAGAGACGTTGCCACGTCGCCTATCTCCCCCCCACCTCCAGAGGGTGCTACCTCCGCAGTCACGCCCCCCACTAGCCCCTCCCCTGGTCCATCACTGCCACGGCCCGCAGACAAAACACGCAAGAAGATGTCTGATGAAGAGATACTGGAGAAACTACGTAAGTAACACACACACAGGTATTCTGAAAGTTGCAATAGAAGTGAACTGAGCTGGCTGCTGGTTTCAGATCCCAGGTACCATCTCCTGTCATTGTGCACTAAGGTACTCTGTATTGATGAATGGTGTGTATACTCTGTAATCATTCAAATGTATTTATAAAGCCCTTTTTACATCAGGCGATGTCACAAAGTGTTGAGAAACTCAGCCTAAAACCCCAAACAGCAAGAAATGCAGATGTAGAAGCACGGTTGCTAGGAAAAACTCCCTAATCCATTGGGGGAGTTGTGTATGTGTGTGTATAACTAGTTAAACTATATCATCCTGTGATGCTCCATGCCTCAGAAGTACTCAGGTCTCCCTCTACTGGTAAGAAACAATACTGTCACTCAGACATATCTTCCTGCCCTCCTGTTCAACCCTGGCATTTGATTGATCCTCTTCTCTCTATACCATCCAATCTCCTGGAGTTACCGAGTGATTCTGTGAAATTGAGCGTCTGACAGTCTCCCCTCCTCCTGTGGACTCAACAAGATATTCTGTCTGTTACTGTCTCTGTCTCTCTCTCCGTCTCTCCCTCTGTCTCTCTCTCTCTCTCTCTCCCCGTCTGTCTGAGTCTGACCAGCATGTCTTTGACCTGACCCTGACAGCCGTAGTTTTAAAGTGAAGTCTCTGAGAGTCTCTGTACTGTAGTGTTCCTACTTCTCACGCTCCATCTCTCCTCTGTTACTGTCTCTCTCTGTATCTCTCTCTCTCTCTGTATCTCTCTCTCTCTCTGTATCTCTCTCTCTCTCGCTGTATCTCTCTCTCTCTCTATCTCTCTCTGTATCTCTCTCTCTGCATCTCTCTCTCTGTATCTTTCTCTGTATCTCTCTCTCTGTGTATCTCTCTCTCTCTCTGTCTCTGTCTCTGTCTCTGTCTCTCTCTGTCTCTGTCTCTGTCTCTGTCTCTGTCTCTGTCTCTGTCTCTCTCTGTCTCTGTCTCTGTGTGTGTGTTTAATTTATTAACCTTACTTCTCTCTCCCTCCTCTCAGGGAGTATTGTCAGTGTGGGAGACCCCAAGAAGAAATACACGCGCTTCGAGAAGATTGGACAGGGGTGAGTCTACACTACACACATACACACACACACACACACACTACACACACACTACACACACACTACACACTTTGAAATGAAAGAAGTCTCTCTCCCCCCTCCTCTCTTTCCTTCTCCCTCCAGTGCGTCAGGTACGGTATATACAGCCATAGACATCGCTACAGGCCAGGAGGTGGCCATTAAACAGATGAACCTGCAGCAGCAGCCCAAGAAGGAGCTCATCATCAATGAGATCCTGGTCATGAGGGAAAACAAGAACCCCAACATAGTCAACTACCTGGACAGGTGAGACACACACACACACACACACACACACACACACACACACACACACACACACACCAACATCGTTTACTAGACAGGTGAGGCACACACACACACACCAACATCGTTTACTAGACAGGTGAGGCACACACACACACACCAACATTGTTTACTAGACAGGTGAGACACACACACACCAACATCGTTTACTAGACAGGTGAGACACACACACACCAACATCGTTTACTAGACAGGTGAGACACACACACACCAACATCGTTTACTAGACAGGTGAGACACACACACACCAACATCGTTTACTAGACAGGTGAGACACACACACACACCAACATTGTTTACTAGACAGGTGAGACACACACACACACACACACACACACACACACACACACACACACACACACAACATCGTTTACTAGACAGGTGAGACACACACACACACCAACATTGTTTACTAGACAGGTGAGACACACACACACACACACACACACACCAACATCGTTTACTAGACAGGTGAGACACACACACACACACACACACACACCAACATCGTTTACTAGACAGGTGAGACACACACACACACACACACCAACATCTTTTACTGGACAGGTGAGACACACACACACCAACATCGTTTACTAGACAGGTGAGACACACACACATACACACACACCAACATTGTTTACTAGACAGGTGAGACACACACATACACACACACCAACATCGTTTACTAGACAGGTGAGACACACACACACACACACCAACATCGTTTACTAGACAGGTGAGACACACACACACACACACACACCAACATCGTTTACTAGACAGGTGAGACACACACACACACCAACATTGTTTACTAGACAGGTGAGACACACACACACACACACACACACACCAACATCGTTTACTAGACAGGTGAGACACACACACACACACACACACACACCAACATCGTTTACTAGACAGGTGAGACACACACACACACACACACCAACATCTTTTACTGGACAGGTGAGACACACACACACCAACATCGTTTACTAGACAGGTGAGACACACACACATACACACACACCAACATTGTTTACTAGACAGGTGAGACACACACATACACACACACCAACATCGTTTACTAGACAGGTGAGACACACACACACACACACCAACATCGTTTACTAGACAGGTGAGACACACACACACACCCACACACCAACATCGTTTACTAGACAGGTGAGACACACACACACACACACACCAACATCGTTTACAAGACAGGTGAGACACACACACACACCAACATCGTTTACTAAACAGGTGAGACACACACACACACACACACACACCAACATCGTTTACCAGACAGGTGAGACACACACACACACACACACACACACACCAACATCGTTTACTAGACAGGTGAGACACACACACACACCCACACACCAACATCGTTTACTAGACAGGTGAGACACACACACACACCCACACACCAACATCGTTTACTAGACAGGTGAGACACACACACACACACACACACCAACATCGTTTACAAGACAGGTGAGACACACACACACCAACATCGTTTACTAGACAGGTGAGACACACACACACACACACCAACATTGTTTACTAGACAGGTGAGACACATACACACACACACACACACATGCCAACATCGTTTACAAAGTCAGGTGAGACACACACACACACACACACCAACATCGTTTACTAGACAGGTGAGACACACACACACACACCAACATCGTTTACTAGACAGGTGAGACACACACACACACCAACATCGTTTACTAGACAGGTGAGACACACACACACACACCAACATTGTTTACTAGACAGGTGAGACACACACACACACACCAACATCGTTTACCAGACAGGTGAGACACACACACACACACACACGGCCAACATCGTTTACCAGACAGGTGAGACACACACACACACACACACACACACACACACACACACACACACACACACACCAACATCGTTTACTAGACAGGTGAGACACACACACACACACCAACATCGTTTACTAGACAGGTGAGACACTCACACACACACACTGTTTACTAGACAGGTGAGACACACACACACACAAACACCAACATCGTTTACTAGACAGGTGAGACACACACACACACACACACACACACACACACACACACACACCAACATTGTTTACTTGACAGGTCAGACACACACACACACACACACACACCAACATCATTTACAAGACAGGTGAGACACACACACACCAACATCGTTTACAAGACAGGTGAGACACACACACACACACACACACCAACATTGTTTACTAGACATGTGAGAGACACACACACACACACACACACCAACATTGTTTACTAGACATGTGAGAGACACACACACACACACACACACCAACATCGTTTACTAGACAGGTGAGACACACACACACACACCAACATCGTTTACTAGACAGGTGAGACACACACACACACACACACCAACATTGTTTACTTGACAGGTGAGACACACACACACACCAACATTGTTTACTAGACAGGTGAGAGACACGCACACACACACACACACCAACATTGTTTACTAGACAGTTGAGACACACTCTGTATCTCTCTGTATCTCTATCTCTCTGTATCTCTCTCTGTATCTCTATCTCTCTCTCTGTATCTCTCTCTGTATCTCTCTTTCTGTAGTGAGAGAGATACAGTCTAGTGAGACACACACACACCAACATCGTTTACTAGACAGGTGAGACGCACACACCCACACACGCCAACATCGTTTACTAGACAGGTGAGACACTCACACACACACACCAACAACTTTTACTAGACAGGTGAGACACACACACACCAACATCGTTTACTAGACAGGTGAGACACACACACACACACACACACACACACACACACACACACACACACCAACATTGTTTACTAGACAGGTGACACACACACACCAACATTGTTTACTAGACAGGTGAGACACACACACACACACCAACATCGTTTACTAGACAGGTGAGACACACACACACACACACACCAACATTGCTTACTTGACAGGTCACACACACACACACACACACACACACACACACACACACACACACACACACACACTCACCAACATCATTTACAAGACAGGTGAGACACACACACACCAACATCGTTTACAAGACAGGTGAGACACACACACACACACCAACATTGTTTACTAGACATGTGAGAGACACACACACACACACACCAACATCGTTTACTAGACAGGTGAGACACACACACACCAACATCGTTTACTAGACAGGTGAGACACACACACACCAACATTGTTTACTTGACAGGTGAGACACACACACACACCAACATCATTTACAAGACAGGTGAGACACACACACACACCAACATTGTTTACTAGACAGGTGAGAGACACGCACACACACACACACACCAACATTGTTTACTAGACAGTTGAGACACACTCTGTATCTCTCTGTATCTCTATCTCTCTCTGTATCTCTATCTCTCTCTGTATCTCTATCTCTCTCTGTATCTCTCTCTCTGTAGTGAGAGAGATACAGTCTAGTGAGACACACACACACACACACCAACATCGTTTACTAGACAGGTGAGACGCACACACCCACACACGCCAACATCGTTTACTAGACAGGTGAGACACACACACCCACACACGCCAACATTGTTTACTAGACAGGTGAGACACACACACACACACCAACATCGTTTACCAGACAGGTGAGACACACACACACACACACACGGCCAACATCGTTTACCAGACAGGTGAGACACACACACACACACACACACACACACACCAACATCGTTTACTAGACAGGTGAGACACACACACACACACCAACATCGTTTACTAGACAGGTGAGACACTCACACACACACACCAACATTGTTTACTAGACAGGTGAGACACACACACACACAAACACCAACATCGTTTACTAGACAGGTGAGACACACACACACACACACACACACACACACACCAACATTGTTTACTTGACAGGTCAGACACACACACACACACACACACCAACATCATTTACAAGACAGGTGAGACACACACACACCAACATCGTTTACAAGACAGGTGAGACACACACACACACACACACACCAACATTGTTTACTAGACATGTGAGAGACACACACACACACACACCAACATTGTTTACTAGACATGTGAGAGACACACACACACACACACACACACAACATCGTTTACTAGACAGGTGAGACACACACACACACACCAACATCGTTTACTAGACAGGTGAGACACACACACACACACACACACCAACATTGTTTACTTGACAGGTGAGACACACACACACACCAACATTGTTTACTAGACAGGTGAGAGACACGCACACACACACACACACCAACATTGTTTACTAGACAGTTGAGACACACTGTGTATCTCTCTGTATCTCTATCTCTCTGTATCTCTCTCTGTATCTCTATCTCTCTCTCTGTATCTCTCTCTGTATCTCTCTCTCTGTAGTGAGAGAGATACAGTCTAGTGAGACACACACACACCAACATCGTTTACTAGACAGGTGAGATGCACACACCCACACACGCCAACATCGTTTACTAGACAGGTGAGACACTCACACACACACACCAACAACTTTTACTAGACAGGTGAGACACACACACACCAACATCGTTTACTAGACAGGTGAGACACACACACACACACACACACACACACACACACACACACACACACACCAACATTGTTTACTAGACAGGTGACACACACACACCAACATTGTTTACTTGACAGGTGAGACACACACACACACCAACATTGTTTACTAGACAGGTGAGAGACACGCACACACACACACACACACCAACATTGTTTACTAGACAGTTGAGACACACTGTGTATCTCTCTGTATCTCTATCTCTCTGTATCTCTCTCTGTATCTCTATCTCTCTCTCTGTATCTCTCTCTGTATCTCTCTCTCTGTAGTGAGAGAGATACAGTCTAGTGAGACACACACACACCAACATCGTTTACTAGACAGGTGAGATGCACACACCCACACACGCCAACATCGTTTACTAGACAGGTGAGACACTCACACACACACACCAACAACTTTTACTAGACAGGTGAGACACACACACACCAACATCGTTTACTAGACAGGTGAGACACACACACACACACACACACACACACACACACACACCAACATTGTTTACTAGACAGGTGACACACACACACCAACATTGTTTACTAGACAGGTGAGACACACACACACACACCAACATTGCTTACTTGACAGGTCACACACACACACACACACACACACACACACACACACACACACACACACACACACACACACACACAACATCATTTACAAGACAGGTGAGACACACACACACCAACATCGTTTACAAGACAGGTGAGACACACACACACACACCAACATTGTTTACTAGACATGTGAGAGACACACACACACACACACACCAACATCGTTTACTAGACAGGTGAGACACACACACACCAACATCGTTTACTAGACAGGTGAGACACACACACACCAACATTGTTTACTTGACAGGTGAGACACACACACACACCAACATCATTTACAAGACAGGTGAGACACACACACACACACACCAACATTGTTTACTAGACAGGTGAGAGACACGCACACACACACACACACCAACATTGTTTACTAGACAGTTGAGACACACTCTGTATCTCTCTGTATCTCTATCTCTCTCTGTATCTCTATCTCTCTCTGTATCTCTATCTCTCTCTGTATCTCTCTCTCTGTAGTGAGAGAGATACAGTCTAGTGAGACACACACACACACACACCAACATCGTTTACTAGACAGGTGAGACGCACACACCCACACACGCCAACATCGTTTACTAGACAGGTGAGACACACACACCCACACACGCCAACATTGTTTACTAGACAGGTGAGACACTCACACACACACACACCAACATCGTTTACTAGACAGGTGAGACACACACACACCAACATCGTTTACTAGACAGGTGAGACACACACACACACACACACACACACACCAACATTGTTTACTAGACAGGTGAGACACACACACACACACACACACCAACATCGTTTACTAGACAGGTGACACACACACACACCAACATTGTTTACTAGACAGGTGAGACACACACACACACACACACCAACATCGTTTACTAGACAGGTGAGACACACACACACACACACCAACAATGTTTACTTGACAGGTCAGACACACACACACACACATAATTTACAAGACAGGTGAGACACACACACACCAACATCGTTTACAAGACCGGTGAGACACACACACACCAACATTGTTTACTAGACAGGTGAGACACACACACACACCAACATTGTTTACTTGACAGGTGAGACACACACACACACCAACATCATTTACAAGACAGGTGAGACACACACACACACACACACCAACATTGTTTACTAGACAGGTGAGAGACACGCACACACACACACACACACAGCAACATTGTTTACTAGACAGTTGAGACACACTCTGTATCTCTCTGTATTTCTATCTCTCTGTATCTCTATCTCTCTCTCTCTGTATCTCTCTCTGTATCTCTCTCTGTAGTGAGAGAGATACAGTCTAGTGAGACACACACACACACACACACCAACATCGTTTACTAGACAGGTGAGACGCACACACCCACACGCCAACATCGTTTACTAGACAGGTGAGACACACACACCCACACACGCCAACATCGTTTACTAGACAGGTGAGACACACACACACACACACACACACACACACACACACACACACGCCAACATTGTTTACTAGACAGGTGAAACACACACACACACACACCAACATCGTTTACTGGACAGGTGAGACACACACACACACACACACACCAACATTGTTTACTAGACAGGTGAGAGACACGCACACACACACACACCAACATTGTTTACTAGACAGTTGAGACACACTCTGTATCTCTCTGTATCTCTATCTCTCTGTATCTCTATATCTCTCTCTGTATCTCTCTCTCTGTAGTGAGAGAGATACAGTCTAGTGCACATATGTCAGAGTCAAGGCCCGCGGGCCACATCCGGCCCGCGAGAAGGTTTTTTACGGCCCCTGGGATGATCTTGATTTATTATTAGAACCGGCCCGCAGACCGCAGCAAGCCGGCAGCCCGCAGATCTTTTACACGCACCAATACTACATTTCCCACAATGCAACGGTGACGCACCGAGCAGTAGGCTGCTTCATTTCAATATTTATTGGCACAGCAGTCGTCAGCATCACAGTAAAATTAACTTTCAGATACCCATCAAAAATGGCAAAACGGAAGGTGGACACTGAGAACCGGGGTTTCAAACAAGGTGGGAGTCGGAGTATATGTTCACGGAGGTAGCTGGAAAACCTGTGTGTCTTCTGTGTGGAGAAAGTGTGGCGGTACTGAAAGAGTATAATCTGAGACGACATTATGAAACGAAACACGCGGACAAAAACAAGAATATGGACATGGAACAAAGGCTACAAAAGGCAGAGGAATTAAAACGAGGCCTCAAATCTCGACAGGCTCTGTTCAAAAAAGCCAAATCACAAGGCCAGGCTGCTGTCAAGGCCAGTTTTATTTTGGCAGAAGAGATCGCTAAATCAGCCCGGCCATTTACGGAGGGGGATTTCATCAAAAACTGCATGATTAAAGTTTGTGACGAAGTTTGCCCAGAAAAAAGGCAACTCTTTTTAAATGTGAGTCTGAGCAGAAACACCATTGCCGAGAGAGTAGACCAGTTGTCCATCAATCTAAAAGAGCAGCTTGTGAAAAAGGGAAAAGATTTCATTGCATATTCCTTGGCTGTGGATGAGAGCACCGACATTTCTGACATTGCCCAGTTGTCAATTTTCATCCGCGGAGTGGACTCCAGCCTAAGCGTGACAGAGGAGTTTTTGGCTTTACGTCCTATGCATGGCACAACTACGGGGCATGATTTGTATGAAGAGGTGTCAAGATGTGTAAATGAGATGGAGCTGCCTTGGGAAAAACTCGTGGGTTTGACAACCGACGGAGCACCTGCGATGTGTGGACACAGGAGCGGACTGGTGGCGAAGATACGGGAAAAGATGCAAGAGGAAAACGCGACAGGTGAGCTGACAGCTTATCATTGTATCATACACCAGGAAGCGTTGTGCGGTAAAGCCTTGAAAATGGAGCATGTAATGAGCATCATCACGCGCACAGTTAACTTTATCAGAGCCAAAGGTTTGAATCACCGCCAGTTCAAGGCATTTCTGACGGAGTTAGAAACGGAGCATGGTGATTTGCCTTATCACACAGAGGTGCGATGGCTAAGCCAGGGAAAGGTGCTTCAAAGATGTTTCGAGCTTCGTGAGGAACAAAGTGTTGTTTTTGATTAATAGATTTTTGCACTTTATTTTATTGTATTTCAATCCAATTATATTTTAAAAATATTTCAGTTGAGTGGATGATAGAAAATTGCTATTATTGTTTTTTTCTTTGAAGTAAATTTAGCCCACTTTTGCTAAAATAGAAAATATAGGCTACTGATGGTGCCTTGAATACCGGTTTCTTTCATTTAATGTTCATGTTATGGGGATTTTTATATAAAGGAAATTTGTCTTTTGTGTCTGTTGAAAATTAAAGATTACTGACAGAGCCATAAGAAAATATTGCTTTATTTATCTGATCATATTGGAATATATTTGTTAGGTTTTCAGTAGGTTCAATTAGGTTCACTAGACTATATGCGTCATTTAAAAAATTTTCAATGAACATTCGAACAGTCCGGCCCTCGGCTTGTAGCTAAATTTTTTATTTGGCCCTCCGTCCATTTGACTTTGACACCCCTGGTCTAGTGAGACACACACACACACACCAACATCGTTTACTAGACAGGTGAGACGCACACACCCACACGCCAACATCGTTTACTAGACAGGTGAGACACACACACCCACACACGCCAACATCGTTTACTAGACAGGTGAGACACACACACACACACACACGCCAACATTGTTTACTAGACAGGTGAAACACACACACACACCAACATCGTTTACTAGACAGTTGAGACACACTCTGTATCTCTCTGTATCTCTATCTCTCTGTATCTCTATATCTCTCTCTGTATCTCTCTGTAGTGAGAGAGATACAGTCTAGTGAGACACACACACACACACACACCAACATCGTTTACTAGACAGGTGACACGCACACACCCACACGCCAACATCGTTTACTAGACAGGTGAGACACACACACCCACACACGCCAACATCGTTTACTAGACAGGTGAGACACACACACACACACGCCAACATTGTTTACTAGACAGGTGAAACACACACACACACACCAACATCGTTTACTAGACAGTTGAGACACACTCTGTATCTCTCTGTATCTCTATCTCTCTGTATCTCTATATCTCTCTCTGTATCTCTCTCTCTGTAGTGAGAGAGATACAGTCTAGTGAGACACACACACA